>NC_041380.1:300587397-300587904 GCF_002162155.2 Triticum dicoccoides | reverse complement strand
TTGTCACACCCTAGCTAGTCATGCATTAGAGTGTTGCATCATGTTTATTCTTTCATCAGAAACTTGAAATGGGGATGACAGAACCCCCAGTCCCCTCTGAAACCAACTAGGGTTACTAAAATAATTCTTCAATGAACCTGAAATGCCCTTCTAAAATGCCCATCATTTTTGTCTTGGTTCAGAACCTCTGCCAAAAATGGTGCACATTTTCCTAGGCCATCCTAGGGTTTTTGAATTAAATCATAAATATTTGAATTTGGGCATTTAAAATAATATAAAATATTTAAATGCTCAAATATCTCCAAACTAAAATGTTTCATGTTGGAAATAATCCAACTATGGGCCAGAAATAGTTTGGTGATTTTTGAACTTGTCTAGGTATTTTAATAAATTCAACAAAGTTGCAGATATATTAAATAAAAACAGAAACAGAAGAAAAGGGGAAAACTTACCTGGGCTCCTCCACTGTGCGGCCCAGCCAGCTGGCCGGCCCAGCCAGCAGCCGGC
>NC_041380.1:300543720-300587180 GCF_002162155.2 Triticum dicoccoides | reverse complement strand
CTCTCTCTCTCACACGGCCGAACACCACCGTCGCCGCCGTTCGCCATAGCAGCCATCTCCGGCCACCCCTCGCTCCCCCGACTAGCTCAGAAGCTCCGCCACAACCCCCTCTTCTTCCCCACCGCTCCACGGGCCTCCGGAAGCCCTGCATCGCCGCCACGTCGCCGTTCCCCTCTTCGGGCTCCGACCATCATCGCCGACGAATTCGCCGTCTCCAGCGCGTCTCCGAGCCCGCTTCGACGCCCACTGCAACCGCGGTGAGCCCCCGAGTCGTTTCCCCCTTCTTCCCGGGTCTCTTTCGACCTCTAGGCCCTAGCCCCACCTTGGCCGAGAGCTCCACGCCGCCGGCGATGTCGCCGTCGTGGCCACGGTCACCGTAGCACCCAACCGAGCGCACTATCGTGCTCCCCACCTCACCCGGAGCACGCAGCGCGCACTAACGCCTCCCCAAGCCCCCTGCAACGTCGATTCCGACCGCACCCGAACTCCGGCCGCCGCAGCCGAGCTTGCCGCCGTCAACTCCGGCCACCCCGAGCCCAACCACCACCACCAATAGTCGCGGCTCAACCTCAGCAACACGTAGATGCCTTCCGCCGTCCATTTGGTTGCCGGAATGGCAAAAAGCACTTTCGCCGCCGTCTCGGGCCTCGCCGGCGTCATGTCGCCGGTGGGGTTTGACTTGTCCGACCTGGGGTTTGACCCCCGAGTGTCACTGTCGCGTGGGCCCTGTCGGTCAGATGGTTAGATTAGCGCTAACCACTGTTAGTTAACCCCCTGACACTGACCAGTGGGCCCCAGCGCCACTAATTAGTAATTAGGATTAATTTAACCCTGTTTAACCTCCCTGTCACTGACGTGTGGGCCCCACACGTCAGGTTTGACCTCAGCCAGCCGCAGTTGACCACTGACGTCATGATGACGTCATGCTGGCGCAATAATTATATTTCTGGATTTAAATTAAATCAGGAAATTCCAGAATATAATTTAAACTTCAAAAATTCATAACTTTTATTCTGTAACTCCAAATTGGACAAATTATATATGAAAAATGATCAGAAAAATCCAATCTATCAATCTGTACTATTTTCATGCATGATCAAACAAGTTAAATTGATGTTTTAAGCAGAACAAGGAAAAGCACTTTAAAAGGCCATATTTGAATTTGAAATTTGAATCCTTGATTCAAATTTGCTCAAACCCTTCTGGTTTTAGTTGCATTAGCCCAACACACTCATATTGCCATGTTTCATGCATGCATCATATTGTTGCACATTGTTTGGTGATGGTTGTATATCGATGTCCCTTGCGACAGGTTCTGCCTCCGAGGAATACCGTGATTACCCTAACGAAGAACCGTATCAGTGCATCGAACCATCAGGCAAGCAACCAACCATTTGATCATATCGATACAATCCCATGTTCTCGCTCCTGCTCTCTTTTACTGCATTAAGACAACGCGATTCAAACTGCTGTGTGCTACGGTAGTTGAACCCATTTCCTCTGCATGACCTGTCATTGCCACAGTAACTAGATGAAACCCACTAGCATGTGTAGGAGTTGATTGAGCCATATGTATGTGTTGTTCCTACCTTGCTATGCCTGCTATGCTTAGAGTCGTGTCAGGTCTGGTTCATCTGGGTGATGGGCTAGAGTGAAATGATTATGTCGGTAATAAGAGTGGTGTGGTGAACACGATTTGGTAAAGGTATCGATGAGAGGCCATGTAGGAGTACATGGTGGGTTGTTTCATTGAAGCCGACCTTAAGCACTGAGATCTGTATGCGTGATTTAAGATACAGCTACTACCATGCATTGGGCCCTGAAATATGACCCCGCTCGACTTCTTATTCACCCTAGCTCTCTGTCCAGGAGTTGCAAGTAGTTTCTGGTGTTTGTAGCCTACTGGAGGCCGTGGACAGCGCTGACCGTAGGGGTGGGCTGTGATGCGGTAGGTACGTGGCCGGGTGTACTGAATACCCGTTAGGTATCTCGGGAACCCTGTTCACATCGTTCGGGGCCGTATGGGAAACCCCGGCCGGACTCCCTGCGGATGGAACCTGAATAGGCGATAAACCTGGACTAGAGGCTTAAGTGTTTAGGTAGGTCGTGGTCTACACCCACGTCGGCTTTCGCTTGAAGTCTGCCGAGCACATGTCGTGTGCAGACGCTAAGTGGTGGAAACATGTATGAAGAAGTACACCCCTGCAGGGTTATCATAATCTATTCAAATAGCCGCGTCCGCGGTAAAGGACTACTTGGTTGCCTATACAGTTCATAGACAAGTAAATGGAAACTGTTAAAAGCCTCAAGATAAGTGTGAGTGCCGAGGATGGCTCTTCCGTAGGAAGACGGAGGTGGATCCTCGGTAGTGTATTGAAGTGGTGAGTAGTGGACTCGTGTGCGCAAAACCATTTCAAGTTGGAGTATCGTAGGATAGCCTAGCCAAGAGTCAAAGCTGGCTTGCTGCAATAACTCCACCAACCCTTCTTGATACTATGCATGTATGTAGGATCTGATGTAAGTCTTGCTGAGTACCTTTGTACTCATGTTGCTATAATCTACATTTTTACAGAAGACGCTGCAACCCCTTCTGATGGGTTCTATGTAGACGTTGACATCAACGAGTAGGCTAAGGACCCAGGTGGTGACCCTGAGCTTGTGAAGGACTAGTATAGCTAGGCTTTCCAAGCCTCTTTTGTTTTACTAGTTGTCTGTACTCAGACAAGTTACTTCCGCTGCTGGTTTGTATGACTGTATGACTTGTATGTGGGGTCGTGAGACCCGTACCTTTGTGTATGTTATGTATGGCTCACTGAGCCTTAAATAAAGTACTTGTGTCGTAGAGTCATGTTGTGATGCTTCGTTGTATTTGCACATATCGAGCATATTGTGTGTATGATTGAAATGCTTGGTATGTGTGGGATCTGACTATCTAGTTGTTTATCTTTAGTAGCCTCTCTTACCGGGAAATGTCTCCTAGTGTTGCCGCTGAGCCATGGTAGCTTGCTACTGCTCTGGAACACTTAGGCTGGCCGGCATGTGTCCTTCTTCGTTCCTGTGTCTGTCCCTTCGAGGAAATGTCACGCTTTGAGTACCGGAGTCCTGTTAGCCCGCTACAGCCCGGTTTACCGGAGTCCTGCTAGCCCAGTGCTACAGCCCGGACCCACTTGCTGATGACCGACACGTTCGAAGCTGGGTCATGGATGCCTGTCCCTGTAAGTCTGTGCCACTTTGGGTTTGCGACTAGTCATGTCAGCCCGGGCTCTTTATCATATGGATGCTAGCGACACTATCATATACGTGAGCCAAAAGGCGCAAACGGTCCCGGGAAAAGGTAAGACGACACCCGTGGGGATACCGTGCGTGAGGCCGCAAAGTGATATGAGGTGTTACCAGCTAGATCGATGTGACATCGAGTCGGGGTCCTGACAGCATTGGCATCAGAGCCGGACTGCCTGTAGGTTCTCCAAGCCAAACTGGTCGATGTTGAGTCTAGAAATTCTTTAGTTATATGTAGGGGAATTGTTTGTGGGTTGGAACGTAAGGCTCTTTTTACTCCTTATACCTTATGACTTTCTGATCTGAGTCAGTCCATTCTTCTACCGGGGGATAAGGAATTAGGATCTGTTCTCTCTATCAGGATCACGTGTTACTAATCAGTAGTACCTTATAAGTTTGATGGTTACCAGCCTAGTTCAGTTCTACTACCACATTATGTTGCCAGAATGGTTTCAGAACTTTGATATGATGATGATGAGTGTGTATGTAATCCTTTGTCAAATGTCTCAAAATCCTTTTTGAGCATTTACAGCTGTTATGCTGCCGAAATTTTGCTAGAAATTCTAATGCCCTTGCATTATGATGGTGCTTTCAGATGGCCACTCGCGACCTCAATCAAGTGGTTCGCCTGACTCGATGCCTAGATGTACCCGGCCATACTGCCAAGTTGGTCAGGGTAATGACTGAGGCTGGATACCGCTGGTATCCTGAGTACACGGTCGAAGAGCAATTCCGAGATTTTAATCAAAGCCAGTATCTCTGCACTGTCAGGGTATTTCCATCTTATCCTGGATCCACCGAGCCTCTTCACTGCTCTTATGGACTCGGGGTTACCATTGAGATGGCTGTGCAGGACGCCGCCTACTCTATGATGACCATTATGCGAGTCAGATCTGGTATATTTCGGGACTCTGATTTCCGGTATATGCCAGGATCACTTCCGGGAGCACAAGGGTATCTCCAGGCTATCTATGCTGACCCCACTCAGGAGGATTCACGGACTCGCACCACTGCTGAGATGCTCGAGGATAAGGACCGTGAAAATCGGGCCTTAAGGCTAGAGCTCTTCAACACCCGTGCTGACCACTGGGCCACTTTGACTCGGTTCGCACTGGCGGTGCAAGCTGGATATTCAGATATGCGCGATCTCTATCCTGTGAGATCTGCTCTGCCAGACGTGATGGTTTGGCGTGATGTAGGAGGCATCACCCCACCTCGCGGTCCCCGCAGGCCATCGTTTGTTGGTCCAAGGCCTCATCCTAGCCCCTATGGTCCACAAGCTCCGCGAGACCGTCTGTTTCCAGATGATCATGTTGAGCTCCCAGGCTATGGAGGTGACTTCTACGAGGACTACTACGGATCGGTCTGAGTTAGTGGTAGTATCACTAGCTCGCACTAGCTGTGTCGTCTATCGTCCCGCGTGACTCGTGGGATATGACCTAGTTTGTACTCCTTCCGGAGGTGTAGAAAAATAATGTATAGGAGCTTGGAATGCCTCCGATGAGATGTAATCCTCTTTTCACCGTAATAGTACTTTGTTTGGTCTTGTACTAAACCCTGTATGGTGTGTATGACGATGGAATAAAAGAAGCAGTTTCTGTATCTACCATGTCATACGGATGATCATCTTGCATTCCGAGTTATTTCTTACATTATGAATCCTATGTCGGAATTTTACCATCCTGACTAAATCATTGTCTTGTTTACCTAGGATGGTCAACACGCGCGCTAACCCTGCTTCTCAAGAGCAGGCCGAAGGCAGTGAAGCCAGGGATGTAAATCTGCCTCATCCTCCTTCACTAGCCGAGGTGATGATGGAAGCTGAGAGAAACAAGCGGGAGACAAACCGTTTGTTGGAGCGTATTGAACAGAATACAGCACACCATCAGAGGGCTAACGTGGTGTCACTCAGTGATTTTATCAAATTGCATCCACCCACGTTCCACCACTCCGTCGAGCCTCTCGACGCTGATGACTGGCTTCACAGTATCTCTCACAAACTGCGTTCCGCGCTGGTAGCGGAGGCTGACAAGGTCACCTTTGCTGCATATCATCTTGAAGGCCCCGCCAGTCTATGGTGGGAGAATTATGGAGCTATGCGCCCAGCGGGCCATGTCACAACTTGGGCTGAGTTCAGCGAGGCTTTCCGTGAACATCACATTCCGGAGGGTCTCATGGACCGTAAACGTGAAGAATTTTGCAGTTTCACCCAAGGCCGACTTTCTGTGGATGCCTATAGCAGGGAGTTTGGTAATCTCGCCCGTTATGCAACTGAGGAAGTGTCTACTGACGCCAAGAAGCAAGCAAGGTTCCGTAAGGGCCTTAGTCCTGAGCTTCGCCGTGACCTCCGTCTGCATGAGTGCACATCTTTTTCGAAACTTGTCAACAAAGCCATCAGTGCTGAAACTGGTCAGACTGACTATGACGCAACACGCAAGCATGGACGTGACACGGGTTCCTCATCCGGTGCTGGTTCTCAGAAGCGCCGCGTGTGGGTACCCAACACCGCCCTGCCACCCAGGTTTACACCGAGGCCATCCTTCCAGGCGCCTCGCCCCGTTCAACAGTCTGCTCCAGCCAAGCCCTATGGGGGTCCAACTAACAATGCTCCTCCACGTACCAGTTCCGTGACTTGTTTCAAGTGTGGGGAATCTGGTCACTATATGCGTGAGTGTCCCCAGACCAACCCCAATCAATCTGCTAAAGCTGTTGGCCGTGGCAAACCGACAGGAAAAATATTCCACGCCAAGCCGGTCACCGCTTCACGTGGCCATGTCAACTGTATCTCTGCCGAAGAAGCTCAAGAGGATCCCAACGTCGTTCTCGGTACGCTTCTTGTTAACTGCCACCCGGCATCTGTTCTTTTCGATACAGGAGCCTCTCATTCTTTTATATCCGAAAGTTATGCTCGTTTGCATAATGTTGCATTCTGTGACATGCCATCCACTATGGAAATTTCTACCCCTGGTTCTAGATGGCAGACCTCTAGGGTAAGCTATGGAAATGAAATCCAAGTCGACAGACTTGTTTTCCTTGCGTCTTTGATAGCCCTTAAATCTTCAGATATTAATATCATTCTGGGTATGGACTGGATGTCGGCTCATCATGCCCAAATCGATTGCTTCTCTAGGACTGTTCAACTCACCCATCCTTCGGGAGAGATAGTCAATGTCTTGACCCGAATAGCCAAGCGACAATTATATTCTCTTAACGCCAGCCCTTTGCCAGACCTTGAGGACGTTCCGGTAGTCCGTGACTTCCCGGATGTCTTTCCAGAGGAATTGCCAGGTGTTCCACCTGACAGGGATGTTGAGTTTGTAATAGACCTCATTCCAGGAACCGTTCCGATTGCTAGAAGACCTTATAAGATGGCACCCCTAGAACTAGCCGAGCTTAAGAAACAACTCGATGAGTCCTTGAAAAAGGGTTTCATCCGACCTAGCTCTTCTCCGTGGGCTTGCCCGTCCTATTCGTCAAGAAGAAGGATGGTACGGACCGGATGGTTGTAGATTACCGACCTGTCAATTTGGTCACAATCAAGAACAAATATCCGCTTCCCAGGATCAACGACCTGTACGATCAGCTCGCTGGATCCTCAGTCTTCTCCAAGATGGATTTGAGGTTGGGCTACCATCAAATCAAAATCAGAAACGGGGACATTCCTAAAACGGCCTTTGTTACTCGTTATGGCCAATACGAGTACACCGTCATGTCCTTCGGATTAACCAACGCTCCGGCCACCTTTTCTCGGTTAATGAACTCAATCTTCATGGAGTATTTGGATAAATTCGTCGTGGTTTACCTCGATGATATACTCATCTACTCCAAGAACGAGGAAGAACATGCCGAACATCTAAGGCTAGTGTTGCAGAAACTTCGAGAGCATCGCCTTTATGCCAAATTTTCTAAATGTGAATTCTGGTTGTCACAAGTGACCTATTTGGGTCATGTAATATCTGGTAAAGGTATTGCTGTTAACCCCGAGCGAGTTCAAGCCGTCCTTAACTGGACTCCACCCGAATCGGTCAAGCAAGTTCGGAGTTTTCTAGGCTTAGCGAGCTATTGCCGTCGCTTTGTCGAAAACTTCTCCAAAGTTGCTAAACCTCTAACCGCTCCTCAAGAAAGATAAGAAGTTCGAATGGACTCCACAATGTGAGCACAGCTTTCAGGAACTGAAAAGACGCCTGACTTCTGCTCCCGTGCTGGTACCGCCAGACTTCTCCAAGGACTTTGTTATCTACTGCGACGCCTCGCGACAAGGACTAGGTTGCATTCTCATGCAAGATCGACACGTAATTGCCTACGCTTCACGACAATTGCACCCACATGAGGAGAATTATCCTACCCATGATCTAGAGCTTGCAGCCGTAGTCTATGCACTTAAGACCTGGCGACATTACCTCCTCGGTAATCGTTGCGAAATATTCACTGATCACCAAAGTCTGAAGTATATTTTCACCCAACCGGATTTGAATCTCAGGCAGAGACGTTGGGTTGAATTGATCACAGACTTCGATTTAGGAATAACCTACACCCCAGGGAAAGCCAACGTCATGGCTGATGCGCTAAGTCGTAAATCTTATTGTAACAATCTGATGTTACAACGAAGTCAACCGCTTCTCCATGAGGAATTTCGGAAGCTTAACCTTCACATTGTTCCTCAAGGATTTCTTTCCACCTTGGTGGCGAAACCTACTCTTACGGATCAAATCATTGCTGCCCAGAAGCGAGATAAGGGAATAGCTAAGATCAAGGAGAACATTGCTAGCGAAGGTGCTAGTTGTTTCTCCACAAATGATCATGGTGTTGTGTTGTGTACTTTGAGAACCGTCTAGTGGTTCCCAAGAACCAGCATCTACGGCAGTTGATCCTTAAGGAGGCTCATGAATCTCCTCTCACTATTCATCCCGGTAGCACTAAGATGTATCAGGACCTACGCCAGAGGTTCTGGTGGACTAGGATGAAGAGAGAAATTGCTCAGTATATTGCAAATTGCGACGTCTGTCCTCGTGTAAAAGCAGAGCACCAACGGCCTGCTGGCACCCTTCAACCCTTAGCTATTCCTGAATGGAAATGGGATAAAATTGGTATGGATTTCATTACCGGTTTTCCCAGGACCAAGAGAGGGAATAATGCTATTTTCGTCGTGGTCGATCGTCTTTCCAAAGTAGCCCATTTCCTACCTGTTCGAGAGAGTATAACCGCTAGTCAGCTGGCAGACTTATACATCTCCCGAATAGTGTCCCTTCATGGTGTCCCTTTGGAAATTAACTCGGATCGAGGAAGTCTTTTCACCTCTCGATTTTGGGAAAGTTTCCAAAATGCTATGGGAACCCGTCTCTCCTTTAGCACCGCCTTCCACCCTCAGTCGAGCAGTCAAGTGGAACGCGTCAACCAGATTCTAGAAGACATGCTTCGAGCCTCTGTTATCTCATTCGGAATGGATTGGGAGAAGTGCCTTCCATTTGCCGAATTCGCTTATAACAACAGCTATCAATCTAGCTTGGGTAAAGCCCCTTTTGAAGTTCTCTATGGACGACGGTGTCGAACACCCCTTAACTGGTCAGAGACCGGGGAAAGACAATTCTTTGGCCCGGATATGATTCAGGAAGCAGAAGAACAAGTTCGTATCGTTCGTGAAAAGTTGAAAACAGCCCAATCCCGTCAAAAGAGTCAATATGACCGAAAACATAAGGCTATGACTTTCGAGGTTGACGAGAAGGCTTATCTTCAGGTCACCCCTCTGAAGGGAACCCATCGTTTCGGTATCAAAGGCAAATTGGCTCCTCGTTACATTGGACCTTTTCGCATTCTCGCCAAACGAGGAGAAGTTGCCTACCAGTTGGAACTACCTCCGCATCTCTCCAGAGTCCACGATGTCTTCCACGTTTCCCAACTCAGGCGTTGCTTCTCGGATCCTGTCCGTGAAGTGGACCACGAAACGCTTGATCTCCAGGATAATCTTACATATCGAGAGTACCCCATTCGTATCCTCGATCAGGCCGAGCGTACCACTCGACGCCAGAACATCAAGTTCCTCAAAGTACAATGGTCGCACCATTCTGAGGATGAAGCAACTTGGGAAAGGGAGGATCGTCTTCGACTCGAGTACCCCGCCTTCTTCCCGGAGGAACCCAAATCTCGGGATGAGATTCTTTTGAGTGGGGGTGAGTTGTCACACCCTAGCTAGTCATGCATTAGAGTGTTGCATCATGTTTATTCTTTCATCAGAAACTTGAAATGGGGATGACAGAACCCCCAGTCCCCTCTGAAACCAACTAGGGTTACTAAAATAATTCTTCAATGAACCTGAAATGCCCTTCTAAAATGCCCATCATTTTTGTCTTGGTTCAGAACCTCTGCCAAAAATGGTGCACATTTTCCTAGGCCATCCTAGGGTTTTTGAATTAAATCATAAATATTTGAATTTGGGCATTTAAAATAATATAAAATATTTAAATGCTCAAATATCTCCAAACTAAAATGTTTCATGTTGGAAATAATCCAACTATGGGCCAGAAATAGTTTGGTGATTTTTGAACTTGTCTAGGTATTTTAATAAATTCAACAAAGTTGCAGATATATTAAATAAAAACAGAAACAGAAGAAAAGGGGAAAACTTACCTGGGCTCCTCCACTGTGCGGCCCAGCCAGCTGGCCGGCCCAGCCAGCAGCCGGCCCAGCCCACCACTGCAGCCCTCGTCGTCTTCCTCCCCTCGCCCCGAAGCTGCTGCGTGCTCGCGCGCGCACGGCCGCGCGGCCACCTCCTGCTTGCCGACGAGCTCCTGGCCGCGTGGACGACTCCCGCGGGCCGTCCCGATCCCCCTGCTCTCTCTCACTCTCCCCCGGCTCTCCCCTCCTCTCCCTCGCTCTCTCTCTCACACGGCCGAACACCACCGTCGCCGCCGTTCGCCATAGCAGCCATCTCCGGCCACCCCTCGCTCCCCCGACTAGCTCAGAAGCTCCGCCACAACCCCCTCTTCTTCCCCACCGCTCCATGGGCCTCCGGAAGCCCTGCATCACCGCCACGTCGCCGTTCCCCTCTTCGGGCTCCGACCATCATCGCCGACGAATTCGCCGTCTCCAGCGCGTCTCCGAGCCCGCTTCGACGCCCACTGCAACCGCGGTGAGCCCCCGAGTCGTTTCCCCCTTCTTCCCGGGTCTCTTTCGACCTCTAGGCCCTAGCCCCACCTTGGCCGAGAGCTCCACGCCGCCGGCGATGTCGCCGTCGTGGCCACGGTCACCGTAGCACCCAACCGAGCGCACTATCGTGCTCCCCACCTCACCAGGAGCACGCAGCGCGCACTAACGCCTCCCCAAGCCCCCTGCAACGTCGATTCCGACCGCACCCGAACTCCGGCCGCCGCAGCCGAGCTTGCCGCCATCAACTCCGGCCACCCCGAGCCCAACCACCACCACCAATAGTCGCGGCTCAACCTCAGCAACACGTAGATGCCTTCCGCCGTCCATTTGGTTGCCGGAATGGCAAAAAGCACTTTCGCCGCCGTCTCGGGCCTCGCCGGCGTCATGTCGCCGGTGGGGTTTGACTTGTCCGACCTGGGGTTTGACCCCCGAGTGTCACTGTCGCGTGGGCCCTGTCGGTCAGATGGTTAGATTAGCGCTAACCACTGTTAGTTAACCCCCTGACACTGACCAGTGGGCCCCAGCGCCACTAATTAGTAATTAGGATTAATTTAACCCTGTTTAACCTCCCTGTCACTGACGTGTGGGCCCCACACATCAGGTTTGACCTCAGCCAGCCGCAGTTGACCACTGACGTCATGATGACGTCATGCTGGCGCAATAATTATATTTCTGGATTTAAATTAAATCAGGAAATTCCAGAATATAATTTAAACTTCAAAAATTCATAACTTTTATTCTGTAACTCCAAATTGGACAAATTATATATGAAAAATGATCAGAAAAATCCAATCTATCAATCTGTACTATTTTCATGCATGATCAAACAAGTTAAATTGATGTTTTAAGCAGAACAAGGAAAAGCACTTTAAAAGGCCATATTTGAATTTGAAATTTGAATCCTTGATTCAAATTTGCTCAAACCCTTCTGGTTTTAGTTGCATTAGCCCAACACACTCATATTGCCATGTTTCATGCATGCATCATATTGTTGCACATTGTTTGGTGATGGTTGTATATCGATGTCCCTTGCGACAGGTTCTGCCTCCGATGAATACCGTGATTACCCTAACGAAGAACCGTATCAGTGCATCGAACCATCAGGCAAGCAACCAACCATTTGATCATATCGATACAATCCCATGTTCTCGCTCCTGCTCTCTTTTACTGCATTAAGACAACGCGATTCAAACTGCTGTGTGCTACGGTAGTTGAACCCATTTCCTCTGCATGACCTGTCATTGCCACAGTAACTAGATGAAACCCACTAGCATGTGTAGGAGTTGATTGAGCCATATGTATGTGTTGTTCCTACCTTGCTATGCCTGCTATGCTTAGAGTCGTGTCAGGTCTGGTTCATCTGGGTGATGGGCTAGAGTGAAATGAGTATGTCGGTAATGAGAGTGGTGTGGTGAACACGATTTGGTAAAGGTATCGATGAGAGGCCATGTAGGAGTACATGGTGGGTTGTTTCATTGAAGCCGACCTTAAGCACTGAGATCTGTATGCGTGATTTAAGATACAGCTACTACCATGCATTGGGCCCTGAAATATGACCCCGCTCGACTTCTTATTCACCCTAGTTCTCTGTCCAGGAGTTGCAAGTAGTTTCTGGTGTTTGTAGCCTACTGGAGGCCGTGGACAGCGCTGACCGTAGGGGTGGGCTGTGATGCGGTAGGTACGTGGCCGGGTGTACCGAATACCCGTTAGGTATCTCGGGAACCCTGTTCACATCGTTCGGGGCCGTATGGGAAACCTCGGCCGGACTCCCTGCGGATGGAACCTGAATAGGCGATAAACCTGGACTGGAGGCTTAGGTGATTAGGTAGGTCGTGGCCGACACCCACGTTGGGCTTCCGCTTGAAGGTTGCCGAGTACATGTCGTGTAAACGACGGTAAGTGGTGAGAGCGTGTATGAAGAAGTACCCCCTGCAGGGTTAACATGATCTATTCGAATAGCCGCGTCCGCGGTAAAGGACTACTTGGTTGCATATACAGTTCATAGACAAGTAAATGGAAACTACTAAAAGCCTCAAGATAAGTGTGAGTGCCGAGGATGGCTCCTCCGTAGGAGGACGGAGGTGGATCCTCGGTAGTGTATTGAAGTGGTGAATAGTGGACTCGTGTGCGCAAAACTATTTCAAGTTGAAGTATCGTAGGATAGCCTAGCCAAGAGTCAAAGCTGGCTTGCTGCAATAACTCCACCAACCCTTCTTGATACTATGCATGTATGTAGGATCTGATGTAAGTCTTGCTGAGTACCTTTGTACTCATGTTGCTATAATCTACATTTTTACAGAAGACGCTGCAACCCCTTCTGATGGGTTCTATGTAGACGTTGACATCAACGAGTAGGCTAAAGACCCAGGTGGTGACCCTGAGCTTGTGAAGGACCACATAGTATAGCCAGAGGCTTTCCAAGCCTCTTTTATTTTACTAGTTGTCTGTACTCAGACAAGTTACTTCCGCTGCTGGCTTGTATGATTGTATGACTTGTATGTTGGGTCGTGAGACCCGTACCTTGGTGTGTATGTTATGTATGGCTCACTGAGCCTTAAATAAAGTACTTGTGTCATAGAGTCATGTTGTGATGCTTCGTTGTATTTGCACATATCGAGCATATTGTGTGTATGATTGAAATGCTTGGTATGTGTGGGATCTGACTATCTAGTTGTTTATCTTTAGTAGCCTCTCTTACCGGGAAATGTCTCCTAGTGTTACCGCTGAGCCATGGTAGCTTGCTACTGCTCTGGAACACTTAGGCTGGCCGGCATGTATCCTTCTTCGTTCCTGTGTCTGTCCCTTCGGGGAAATGTCACGCTTTGAGTACCGGAGTCCTGTTAGCCCGCTACAGCCCGGTTTACCGGAGTCCTGCTAGCCCAGTGCTACAGCCCGGACCCACTTGCTGATGACCGACACGTTCGAAGCTGGGTCATGGATGCCTGTCCCTGTAAGTCTGTGCCACTTTGGGTTTGCGACTAGTCATGTCAGCCCGGGCTCTTTATCATATGGATGCTAGCGACACTATCATATACGTGAGCCAAAAGGCGCAAACGGTCCCGGGAAAAGGTAAGACGACACCCGTGGGGATACCGTGCGTGAGGCCGCAAAGTGATATGAGGTGTTACCAGCTAGATCGATGTTTCATCGAGTCGGGGTCCTGACACACATCGACCCACCAGAGCCGGCCGCCGAAGGCCACGGCCTCGTGGTCCACCTCCATCCGACGCGCTAGCGGGAGTGGGAGCGGGGACGGCAGGCCCGTGAGCTTCTCCCACTACCCTGTCTCGGAGAGGAAGCGCCTCATGGAGAAGCACCTCGAGGGCTCCTTTTCCTGTAGGAGCTCGGCGATGGCGTACCTGTCGGGCGGGCCGTGACTGCGCCGGGCCTTGGTGAGGAGGCCGAGGCGGTTGTCGCACAGTGTCTCCTTGGTGCCGTCGATGTCCGGAAGGCGGAACAGCTCGCCGCTGAGAGGGCTGCAGACGAACCGCGTGGCCTCGGGAGCGTTGAAAGGGTCGCGTCCCGAAATGGGTCAGCGCGCTGACTATCGAGGACGGGGCCCGTGGTGCGGACGTCGAGGAAGTTGAGGAGGAGGAGGAAGCCGTCGGCGCTCACGGCGCGGACGTCGCAGAAGAGCGCGCCCATGATTCCTCTGTCGACGCCCGGGAGTGGACCCGACCCGAGGAGGTGGGCAGGGACGAGGAGGAGGGAGGCGCGCGGGGGCTCGGCGAGGTGGAATGTCGCACGGAGCGCCGGCGACTTGACCGGACGCGTGCCGGCGATCACACACCACTGAGGATCACACACCACTGAGGGCGCGAGGTGGCCTCCGGGGAGAGAGCCCGGTGGCGGAGGGGGCGTCCGGAGGCGGCGGCGGAGAGGGCAGCGCGGAGCCGGAGCGCCATCGCGGGTGGTGTGCTGTGGACTGGACACTGGACTAGCGGAGCGGAATGAAGAGTTTTTTTTTGGAATGAGGAGTTGGTTTTGACGTTTTTTTAGAAGAGCTTGGTGGGGTTGGTCCACCGGGTGCTGTGTATCGAGTTCCCCATAGGCCGCCGCGTCAGCCAGGACGGTCTACTGGAGTTGGTCCACAGAAACAAGGGGACTGGTCTCTTTCTCTCTCTTCCAAGAAGGGACGCCTGTAGGAGTAGGAGTAGGGCAGTAAGAAGCGCAGGAGGACTGCAGCGGAAAGTATCGGTAACGCGCGAGGACTGGTGAAATTTGAACGTTTGAAATGCCTCCTGGTGGCTTCAGCTTTTGAACTTTATTTTGGGATGTTCTTTCTAGCCGGGCTCTACCGATGGTCAATGATGAGAATTGACAGGAGAATACTCTCATGTTTTACAATTATGCTCAATAGCTAAAAAGTTTCTAACTAATACTTGTAACACCAAATTGTTTAATTCACGATGACCTCCATGGGGGTGGAAGCTCTCTCAGGTCTCCGATTTGAGATTTGGTCCATGATTTTGATTTGGTAATGCGTTGTGATTTGTGAAGTAATCTGCTGATGGGTGGGCCCGTTGCCATGTGGCTGCATGGTGGAGGGATACGAGTCGATTCAGGGCAATGATTTTGAGAGTCCACGTCAATTTGGAGTTTGTTTTGCTCCTTTCTCCACTGGTCAACCGGTGTTAACCACGTCTTGCACGCATTGGCCCAGGTGTCATCAATCGTGCCACCTGTACCTGCCACATTGCGTCTCTAGGTGACAAGAGATTTTTTTTATTGTTTGTGCTGATCGTGTTGGCAGAGAAAAGACCATGCGAAGGCGGAGAGGGAAAAATCAGATGCGGTTGTGCGCAGAGGCAACTTGAGAAGATCACGACGGCTTGGAGTAGGCGGTTTGAGGGGAGTTCAACATCTTTCCCGGTTGGGCGTTCGGTGGATGCGAGCACGCGCCTAGGAGCGACGTCTTTTCCAATTGGCCATTTGGCAGCTGCAACCAGGCGGTTGGACATTCGGCTGTTGCAACCTTGTTAGCTGGGAGCGATCTTTCTTGGCTAGGTGATCGGTGGTTGAGACCGTATCGGACGGGAGCGGTGTCTTTTCCTTTCATTTGTTCGTCTTCTTCTCATAGGGTGGTGTGTTCTTCTCACTTTCTTTAAGTGTCTAGACTTTTTGGTGTTTTTTAGAGTTTGTTGTTGAGTTTTGACCTGGATTAATGTTGGGTGTTTTTTTATTGTGAAGCACCATTGCTTGCACTTATGATGGTCGTTCGCTCATGGGCAAGCTTTTGGTTGTGTGTGTGGATTAGTGGTCCATGGTATTATTTTTATTGTTTTACAATGGCATGTGGAGAAATCTTTTTTCCTCTTCTAATTTTGGGTGGTTGCCTACTAGTGACGCGGGGTAAATATTCGAAAAGGGGCGCTTTATTACTTAAAAGGTTTAAGAATTATACCCGGCCTCTGCATAACTAAGATGCACATAGCCAAATAAAGTACTTTTGCACAAACAAAAAATAAAAAGGCGAAATATCAAGAAACATGTAGAGTCTGTATAACGACTAAAGCGGAGGTGGTCCAATCTTAAGATCATGCTGCCACCCATGTTGGGTAAAAGTATCCCTTGCCGTATCCTTCAATCGTGTACACACTTCCGTAAATAGTTCTAGATTCTCCACGCGTTGTAGAGAGGACCATAAATGAAGAGTCTCAGTACATATGTAGATAACCTGCATCAGAGAAGTACTCTTATCATTAAAAACCTTATCATTTCTACATAGCCAAATCAACCAAATAACGGCAAGCGCTCCCACCCTAAGAAGAGTTATAAACATGTGATCAATCCCATGTAACGAGTTGCCAAATACACTAGCAACACTACAAGGAGGATACAAGCCAGAAAATATCTGGATTACTGACCATATAGAACGAGCCAATTTGCATTGGAAGAACAAATGTTTTATTGTCTCATCATGGTGACAAAAGACACATTACAGACTTCCATGCCAATTTTTCTTAATAAGGTTATCTTTAGTAAGCCATGCAAAGATTTTATTCTTAAGAGCTATCTTCATCTTCCAGATCTTCTTATTGTTATCAACTAGCACATCAGACTGGATTGACGCTCTATACATAGACTCCACTGAGAATTGACCATTCCCATGTAGGTTCCATCGAAATATATGAGACTCATGTGACAGTTGCACCGTAGACAACCGCTGGAGCAGGATGTACCACGATTGGAGTCTGGGTCCAGTTAAATCTCTTCTGAACGCCACATTTTGTGGAAATGATTGCATTACCATGGAAATGGTATCACTCTTGTGACGCACAATGTTGTATAGAGCCGGATATTGTTCCCGGAGTGTGGCATTCCCTAGCCACTTGTCCTCCCAGAATCTAATTGCCGATCCATCCTTAATCGAGAAGGATCCACAAGAGAAGAAATATTTCTTCGTGGCCATTAGACCTGCTCAAAAGTGAGAATCCCCGGGCTTCCAGTATACTTGGGATGCCGCCTTGGAACCCACATATTTCCTCCCCAGGAAGGTTTGCCATACACCATCTTCGGTCAGTAATTTCAACAACCATTTGCAAGGAGGCCCTATTCTTAACCTCAAGGTCATGAATGCCCAACCCACCTTGGTCTTTGGGATAGCAAACCACACTCATTTAGCTAGTCGATATTTCTTTCTCTCGCTATCTCCTTGCCAAAAGAATCTTGATCGAAAATAGTCCAATCTATGTAAAACTCCTTTCGGCAACTGGAAGAAGGAGACCATATATAGTACCATGTTACTTAGTACTGAATTTATGAGGACCAATCTTCCACCAAGAGACAACAGTTTACCTTTCCAACTACTAAGTCTTTTTTATAGTCTCTCCTCGACGTGTTTCCATTCAACATTTGCGAGTCTCTGATAATGTACCGGTATCCCTAAATATGTGATTGGAAACTGGCCCAACCCGCATCCGAACAGTTCAGCATACATGTGGGCCTGATCTTGAGCCTTGCCAAAACAAAACAATTCACTTTTATGAAAATTGATCTTAAGACCCGAGAGTTGCTCGAATGCCGTTAAAATTAATTTCTGATTTCTCTCCTTCTCAAGGTCATGATCCATGAAGAGAATTGCATCGTCGGCATATTGAAGTATAGAGAGACCACCATCAACTAGATGATTTACTACCCACTGGCACAACGAGGTGCTATACAAACGGTTTTTAACCCCTTTCAGCGACGGCATTTGGAACCGTCGCCAAGTGAGTGTGGGCGATAGGGGGGTCCTTCCCACATGACCCAGAAACCGTCGAGGATAGGGAGCCTGGATGCATATACAATACTCACTACTTGTTTGTGCTCGCATTGCCATCACAGTCGGTATTCTGTGGTGCTATGTTTACGATGCGCGTCCCATCACAAAAGGTTCACTATTATAGAACGTGTATAATAAGCAGACAATCACACACATTCGCTTTTCCCAAACCGTATGCGATAACTAATTAAGAAGATTAGCTAATCGTCGTACGAGTGTCGGACAGGATTACGAAACGCCGTACCATCGTAACATCGTCGTACACGACAACTATCGCACACGCTATTCTGTGGTGCAATGTTTACAATGCATACCACATCACAAACAGTTCATCGTGTATGATAAAACAACTGTCACAAACGTTTAGTTCGCCCGCACCGTTTGTGATGTTGTCTGACATCGCACACGCTTTGCAAACGGCAACTATGTGCATGCTTGCACACGTTTCCTCTCTGTGAACCGTGTCGGATTATGGTGTATATCGCAAATGTTGTGTTTTACCAACCGTGTGTGCCGTAATGACATGCAGAGCGTAATTTCACCGTAATTTAATTCCTGCTATTTCAAATTGTACTGAATTTGAATTTGAATGTATGCTATAGCTTTATTCATATCCATCAGGTTCAAACAACCAATGCATTATTCGATACATAGGTATATATGTTCAAGAATTACATAAGAACCAAATGAAGAATGATGAACCACAATTGTATACTTGTACTATTAAAGACAGTAAAGAAAGAGGCGAAATACATTCTGGTTGCTGAACAAGGTGAAGCGGAATGCCCATATTATGCCCTCCTCCATGCAGAAGGCACACACGACTCTAGTCCAACCCCTTGTGATGGCCGACCGCCCATCCTTCATGGTCTTCATGAAAACATCTAGATAATCATCGTGTTCGGGTAGAAATACTTTAACCTTTGCATGCCCACCAATCATGTAGTTTGAGAGGTAATCTTGAGTAAACTTCTTTGGGAACCACTGCAAAGGAAAAATATTTAGACATTGTCATCTAACACAACTCATTATGGGCAGTAAAAAGAAGGCTGCAGAGTTCTTACTTACCATCCTGCAGGTCGCTGTTGTCTTGGATAAAGTGTAAACAAATAGTTTAATTGCCATCTTTTGACCCATTTTACCAACAATCTTTATCAGCTTCCTCACTTGATGCTGGTTCACCGATATCTCATCGCCCCATACGTAGAAAGGGTCGAAGCGCGAACCTTTACCAATGACATATGTACCTAAAAGCACCAAGTTAATATTAGAAGCTAAACAACAATTGCACAATGATGTAGTACAACACTCTTTTATAATATCTTATAACATCAAATATACTCACATATTAGATGGACCAACATCTTATATTATGGGCTGGAAGGAGTTTATTGCATTCTTACAAATTATCGGCTGATTAACTGCTGCTGTATCCATGGGTTAGAGTTAGTTTGATCTAGTTCGGGCTCAAATAGCCCTAAAGTATATCCAAACATGAGGGCTAGTTTGAGCTAGTTGCATCTAACCCACCTAAAAAAACTATTTGTCACTATAGGTGTCTCCGATGGTGTTTGTTGAGTTGGCATAGATCGAGATTAGGATTTGTCACTCGTGTTTCCGAGAGGTATCTATGGGCCCTCTCGGTAATGCACATCACTATGAGCCTTGAAAGCAATGTGTCTAATGAGTTAGTCACGGGATGACGCATTACAAAACAAGTAAAGATACTTGCCGGTAACGAGATTGAACTAGGTATGATGATACCGACGATCAAATCTCGGGCAAGTAACATACCGATGACAAAGGAAACAACGTATGTTGTTACGCGGTTTGACCGATAAAGATCTTCGTAGAATATGTAGGAGCCAATATGGGCATCCAGGTTCCGCTATTGGTTATTGACCGGAGATGTGTCTCGGTCATGTCTACATAGTTCGAACCCGTCGGGTCCGCACGCTTAACATTCGATAACGATTTGTATTATGAGTTATATGATTTGATGACCGAAGATTGTTCAGAGTCCCGGATGAGATCATGTACATGACGAGGAGTCTCGAAATGGTCGAACATAAATATTGATATATTGGACGATGTTATTCGGACACCAGATGAGTTCCGAGAGGTACCAGATAATTATCGGAGTGCCGGAGGGTTATCGGAACCCCCCGGGGGAACTAATGGGCCTTGATGGGCCTTAGTGGGGAGAGAGGAAGGGACACAAGGGGCTAGCTGCGCCCCTGGGTCCAAATTGGACTACGGGAAGGGGGCAGCGGCCCCTTTCCTTCCCTTCCCCCTCTCCATTCCTTCTTCCCCCTTTCCTTAGGTGGAATCCTACTAGGACTTGGAGTCCTAGTAGAAAACCCCTCTCCTGGCGCACCCTACTGGGCTGGCCGGCCTCCCCCTCCCCTCCTTTATATACGAGGGCAGGGGGCACCCTAGAACACACAAGTTTCTCTTAACCATGTGCGGTGCCCCCCTCCACAGTTACACACCTCGGTCATATCGTCGTAGTGCTTAGGCGAAGCCCTGCACCGGTAACTTCATCATCACCGTCACCACGCCGTCGTTCTGACGGAAATCTCCCTCGTCCTCAACTGGATCAAGAGATCAAGGGACGTCATTGAGCTGAACGTGTGCTGAACGCGGAGGTGCCGTACTGTAAGTGCATCTAGTGCCACCCCTAGTTGGTTTTGGAGTATTGACGACAAACCTAGTTGAGGGACTAATGTGTTTATGAGAATTGCAGGATAACACAGGTAGAAGTCCCCCATTGATTCGGTTTTCCTACCAGAGATGACCCCTAAAAATGTATGAAGACATTGAAGTTAAAGGTGGTATATGAAGATATTCACATTGAAGACTATGACAAGAGAAGACACCACATGAAGCCTATGGAGCTCGAAGACTTAGATCTTTCGTAGTTCTTTTTCTTTTGTGTTGAGTAATAGGAACCACCGTACTGTTAAGTGGGGTCCAAGAGAACCAGTCAGAATGACTGAAGTGATGCCTAACCAAAACCTATGTCTTCGAGTGAAGACTATGAGAGCGAATCTTGTCCAGAGTCGGACAAGTCAGCTTTGCTTGCAACCCAAGTAAAGTTACCCTGTGAGTTTGAAATCTGACCGTTGGAACACGTGTCAGTTCCTTAGTGACCCAGGGTCATTTCGGACAAATCAGGTCGGGTTGCCAAGTGGCTATAAGTAGCCCACCCCCCACAACCATAAATGGTTGGCTGCTTAGATTGAGAGTACGACTTTTGTCGTTTGAGAGCAACCCACCTCGAAGCCTTTGAGAGAGAATTCCTTGCGAGGATAAAGCCCTAACCACCCAGAGCCAAAGAGAATTGGGCATCACTTAAGTCTTCTTGTCTGTGTGATCTGAAGACTTATTACACTTGAGGACTGTGCATCCTCCAGCCGGTTAGGCATCGCATCCTGAGCATCCAAGAGACATTGTGGATTGCCGGTGAACGAAGTCTGTGAAGGTTTGGGAGTCTACCTTGAAGACTTACCAGAGTGATTGGGCGAGGTCTGTCTGACCTTAGCTCAAGGGGAATACGGTGAGGACTGGGTGTCCTGAGCTGCGTGTTCAGGACTGGGTGTCCGGGACTGTGTGTCCTAAGGTTTAAATACCTAGCCACCCTAACCAGACGTACAGTTGTCACAGCAACTGGAACTGGTCCAACAAATCATTGTCTTCAGCGTGTCACTGGTTTCATCTTCCCTTCCCTTTACTTACTGTTGCTCCTTGTGAAGTCATTGTATGTTTGCACTATCTTTTGTCTTCATTGAGTGACTGCATGTTCTGTATGGCTTCATAATATCTTCCTACCTGATCCTTACTACATTGCTGCTATTAAGTCATTGTGCTTTCACTTTATAGAATACTTGACTATGGCTTGCCTAGTGTAGTCTACCTTCCGCTGCATGGTAATAGGTTTATTTCTATCGTTTGTCTTCATAACTTGAAGACTTTCATAAAAATCGCCTATTCACCCCCCTCTAGTCGATATAACATACTTTCAATTGGTATCAGAGCAAGGTGCTCCCTTGTTATGTGTGATTCGGTTTAACCACCTGGAGTTTTAGCTATGTCGACTGCAGGGATAATTATAGTCTCCGCTGCGTGCCCCGTCTTCGATGGAACTGGATATCCCTACTGGAAGAATAAGATGCGCATGCATCTTGAAGCCATTGATGTCAACCTATGGTATGTCGTCGAAAACGGCGTTCCCAAGGCTGGAGAAGGTGTCACTGCTGCTGATGTCAAGAAATTTGTTCAACTGGACTCTACTGCCAAGAATATCATCTGTGGTCACCTGACCAAAGGACAGTATGGCCGTGTGAGTGCTTTGAAGACATCTAAGCTGGTCTGGGACTGGCTCTCCAAGGTCAATGAAGGCATCTCAACCCAGAGAGATCAGAGAATCAGTGTCCTTCGCAACCTCTTCAACCGCTTCAAGCGAAATGACAATGAGAATGCCCAGCACACATTTGACCGACTCACTGACATCACAAATGAGCTTCAAGCCCTCGGCGCTACTGAGATCACCAAACATGAAGTCGTCAAGACACTACTGAGATCACTTGATAGTTCGTTTGACATCCTAGCCCCGATGATTCAAGAACGTCCTGATTTCAAGACACTCGATCCATCTGACATACTTGAGAGGCTCAACACACATGAGTTTCAGCTTTCTGAGAAAAGAGATATCTACGGTCCAAACTATGGGTGAACTCGTGCCTTGAAGGCAAAAGCTGTCTCCTCATCTGAAGAAGAATCTGACAGCAGTTCTGATGATCCTGAAGACATTGGAAGGGAACTTGCTATGCTTGTGAAGAAGTTCCAAAAATTCACCAAGAAGAAAGGCTTCAGAAAGTCTTCCCGATCAAGCTCAAGGAATGATGAAGCTTCTGCTCACGACTACAAGAAGAAAACATGTCACAAGTGCAAGAAACCTGGCCACTTCATCTCTAAGTGTCCACAGTGGGATAATGAGAATAAAAAGAAGAAGAAGAGCAAGGAATATGACTCTGACGACAAGAAGAAGAAATACTCAAAGTCTTCATCCAAGTCTTCCTCAAAGTCTTCATCACACAAGAAGAGCTCATCTGGCAAGGCACGTGCGTTTGTTGGCAAGGAAATGGATTCAGAGGAGGAGTCCGCTTCTGAGGAGGCGGAGGTGGAGTCTGAGGAGGAGTCCGATTCAGGCGTCGCAAGTCTGGCTACAACATACGTTGCCAAGTCCATCTTCAATACTGAAGACAATGACCTCTTCACCGACACCGATGCAAATGACAAGGACTACTCCGCTTCTACCTACTGCTTCATGGCACGCGGTGCCAAGGTAAACACACGCACTACTCACTATCAAACATCTAGTGACGATGACTCTGATTGTGATTCAAAACCCAGCTACAAAACATATGCTAAAATTGCAACTGAACAAATAAAGCTATGGAACATATTCAAAAACTGTTAGACAGAAGCGATGATCTGTTAGGTGCTGAAATGAGTCGATCTGAATCCTTAATTGAAGACATAAAAAATCTTCACGTTAAGTATCAGGAACTTGAAAGTCGTCATGAAACTCTCTCAACAACTCATGAAAAGCTTTCCTATGATTATCTTCAAAGGAAGCAAGATCTTGAGAAATTGAGAGCGGTTCATGAAGATCTTCAAAAGGAAAACAAGTCACTTCGCGCCAAACAGATCAGTCCCGCTCAGGAAGGATTTGAACCACCATGTCTTAAATGCATTGAGCGTGATAATGCTACTTCTGTTGCTGAATATTCTACTGCTACTACTGTTGCAATATCTTCAACTGTTGATGTGGTAACTAACCCCTCTGCTCAGGATACCACTGCTATCGCTGATGAGAATGCTAGGTTGAAGACATTGCTTGAAACAGGGATGTACAAAAGTCTTAAAGGGCATCAGACACTATGTGATGTCCTCAAAAAGCAGATACTGAACCGAAACCCGAGGAAAGAGGGTGTTGGGTTCGTAAGGAAAATGAATGCTGATGGCTCTTACTGGAAACCTGAGCAGTACCCCAAAACCATGTGGGTTGCTGCAAAGGAACCTTCAGCAGACCCATCCAATCTATCTGGCTTCACTTGTGCTAACTCCATTATCATTGATGAATCCTTTGATGCAAAGTATATACTGTTTAAGAATCAGAATGGTGAAGTGTTTGCCAGGTACATTGGTACTAACTGCAGGGATGGACCGCCTATGAAGAAGATCTGGGTTCCGAAAAGGTGTCTGGAGAATCTTCCTGTGAATGTCATCATGACACCTCACGTGAAGAAGACAAACCTCAGACCAAAGGCTTCATACGGTCCAAAGGCTTCATACAGACAGAGGACTCACCTGAGTCGCACTAACACAAATGTTTTGCAGGGAAACCATACTCAGGCATATGAATATGAGAGCGGTTCATCAAACCGCCATGTTCATAAGACCAAGAACTATTTTGCTTATTCTTATGAGTACTATTGTTCGCCTGCAAGACTGTTTGCTAGGGCTCCAAAGCCAAAATTCTCAGATGCTGCACTTAGACTTATTGCTTCTCAGCCACCCTTGAAGATGTGGGTGGCTAAGAAATCTTAACTCTCTTTTGCAGGGAAAGGTCTCCAGCAGAAAACCAAAATCGTCTGACGCCATTGCTGGGGACCTTAAACATCTTGTAGGGCGCAAGATTAAATGCCCGAATGGTCTTACTATGTACTTCATTCCTGAATCGCTTGCTACTCTCCCTATTAGTCCTAATCTGGATCTAAGCTTTCATAACCCATTGGTTCGTCAAATGTTTTTGCTTCACAATGCTCTTGGTGAAGCCTATCCCCCTAACTGCACTGTAGGGTACGACACCAGCGTCTTCAGAATGGATTATTGATAGTGGGTGTACAAATCACATGACTGGCAAAAGAAGTCTTCTTATGGACTCAACCATACGTCCATCCGACAAGAGCCACATCACATTTGCTAACACTGGTAAAAGTAAGGTATTGGGTCTAGGTAGAGTTGCAATCTCAAGGGATCAACACATGGATAAAGTCATGCTTGTTGAATCCCTTGGCTTCAACTTAATGTCTGTCTCAATGCTTTGCGATTTGAACATGATCGTAATATTTGGAAAATATCGTTGCCTTGTACTAATGGAATCTGACAATCTCTAGTGTTTGAAGGGTATCGAAAAGATGATCTGTACATAGTAGATTTCTCAGCAGGACCACAGCTTGCCATATGTCTTCTAGCAAAAGCTTCAGAATGCTGGCCCTGGCATCGGAGGCTTGGGCATGCTGGCATGAGGAACCTCCACACCCTGGCAAAGAAGAAGCATGTCATAGGCATCGAGGGCGTCAAGTTAAAGAAAGATCACTTATGCGGTGCCTGTGAAGCAGGGAAGATGACAAGGGCCAAACATCCCTCGAAGACAATCATGACCACTACTCAACCCTTCGAACTGCTTCACATGGATCTTTTCGGTCCCACTCATTACTCAACTCTTACTACCACTGCTTGTCTCTATGGCTTTGTCATTGTTGATGATTATTCTAGATATACTTGGGTGCACATAATCCTTTACAAGACTGAAGTGCAGGATGTCTTCAGACGCTTCGCCAATCGAGCTATGAACAATTATGGCGCCAAGATAAAGCACATCAGAAGTGACAATGGCACTGAATTCTAGAACACTGGCCTTGATACATATCTTGATACCTTGGGCATCACACATGAATCCTCATCCCCGTACACGCCACAGCAGAATGGCGTCGTCGAACGCAAGAACAGAACACTCATTGAGATGGCCAGAACGATGCTAGATGAATACAAGACCCCAAGAAAATTCTGGCCTGAAGCCATTGATACTGCATGCCATACAATCAATCATGTTTATCTTCACAAGCTTCTGAACAAGACATCTTATGAGCTCCTTACTGGCAAGAAGCCAAATGTCAGTTACTTCAGAGTATTTGGTGCAAGGTGCTGGATCAAGGACCCACATCACACCTCAAAGTTTGCACCAAAAGCACATGAGGGTTTTATACTTGGATATGAAAAGGATTCGCACTCCTACAGAGTCTTCAATCTCTTTCATTACAAAGTGGTTGAAACAGTGGATGTGCGGTTCGATGAGACCAACGGTTCACAAAGAGAGCAACTGCCAAATGTGCTAGATGAAGTTCCATCCAGTGAATCAATCAAGCTAATGGGAACTGGAGAAATTATACCTTCTGAAGCTCATCCTGAAGAAGAACTTATCATCTCAGCACCTGATCATCATGAAGACAATGCTCAGCCTAAAGACATTCCTTCAAACAACGACAATGATCAGCAAGAGCAAAGTCTTCGCCCTGTGCATCCTCTCATTGCCAATGAAGTGCAGATTGAAAGAATAATTGATAGCATCAATGCACCCGGTCCACTCACTCTTTCAAGGGCAACTCAGCTAGCAAATTTCTGTGGGCACTTCGCATTCGTCTCAATAACAGAACCCAAGAAAGTTGAAGAAGCCTTCATGGAACCTGAATGGATTCAAGCAATGCAAGAAGAGCTTCAACAGTTTGAGCTGAATAATGTATGGGAATTGGTTAAGCGTCCTGATCCACGGAAGCACAATATAATTGGCACCAAATGGATATACCGCAACAAGCAAGATGAGCATGGTCAAGTTGTCAGAAACAAAGCTTGTCTCGTTGCTCAAGGATATACTCAAGTGGAAGGCATTGACTTCGATGAAACATTTGCTCCTGTGGCTAGACTTGAAGCCATACGCATACTGCTGGCCTATGCAAATCATCATAACATACTTCTATATCAAATGGATGTGAAGAGTGCTTTTCTCAATGGCAAGATTGAAGAAGAAGTGTATGTTGCACAACCGCCTGGCTTTGAAGATTCAAAACATCCTGACATGGTATACAAGCTCAACAAGGCACTGTATGGCCTCAAACAAGCCCCTCGGGCCTGGTATGACACACTCAAATACTTCCTGAAGAGCAAATGTTTCATACCTGGTTCCCTAGACCCCACTCTCTTCACGAAGACATATGATGGTGAACTGTTTGTGTGCCAAATATATGTGGATGACATTATCTTCGGCTGTACCAATCAGAAGTACAGTGAAGAGTTTGGATATATGATGCAAGAGCAATATCAGATGTCCATGATGGGAGAGCTGAAATTCTTCCTCGGTCTTCAAATACGACAACAATGCAACGGCATCTTCATATCTCAAGAAAAGTATCTCAAAGATTGCTTGAAGAAGTTTGGTATGCAAGACTGCAAAGGCTTCACAACACCAATGCCAGCCAAACATCATCTGGGTCCCGACGACAATGGTAAAGAGTTCGATCAAAAGGTATACCGCTCCATGATTGGTTCTTTACTTTATCTATGTGCATCTAGGCCAGATATTATGCTTAGTGTTTGCATGTGTGCTCGATTTCAAGCGGCACCAAAGGAGTCGCATCACTTAGCTATGAAGCGAATTCTTCGATATTTGGCTCACACCCACTCTAGGATTATGGTATCCAAAGGGCTCAGAGTTTGATCTGGTTGGATTCTCGGATGCTGATTATGCTGGTGACAAAGTTGATCGCAAGTCTACATCAGGCACATGTCACTTTCTGGGACGATCACTTGTATGTTGGTCTTCAAAGAAGCAGAACTATGTATCTCTCTCCACTGCTGAATCTGAATACATTGCTGCTGGATCTTGCTGCGCTCAACTTCTGTGGATGAAGCAAACACTCAAGGACTATGGCATTCATCTGAAGCAAGTGCCACTTTACTGCGACAACGAAAGCACCATCAAGATCGCCAACAACCCAGTTTAGCACTCGAAGACAAAGCACATTGAAATTCGTCATCACTTTCTCAGAGATCATGTTGTGAAGGAAGATATTGATATCATACACATCAACACTGAAGAGCAATTGGCAGATATCTTCACCAAGCCCTTGGATGAGAAGAGATTTTGCAAGTTACGGTGTGAGCTAAATATCCTGGAATCCTCAAATGTCCTGTGATCAGGCACACGTCCTAACCCTAATGCATATTGATGACTTAGATGTGCAACACACGAAGTAAAGTATATCTTCAATCAATGAAGACATACATTCTAAGTGTGAATACATTAATGTGGAATTTGACTTCGGAGCGCCACGATAATTGTGCGCCGTGTCTGGGTCTAATACTTCCTATACGGTGGGTAACGCCACCACCAAATGTTCTATTTTGAAGTGTTTCACTCATGGTGTTACCTTGCAATGTCTTCACATTTGGTTTGGCTTCGATCTCAACATATCTTCATGATTATCTTCACTATGTTGATTATATATATATATATATATATATATATATATATATATATATATATATATATATATATATATATATATATATATATTAGTGTTCTGTCCTCTACAGCATTCACTTATAGCTATGTCTTCTTGTTGAATCTTTTGAACTAAGTGAATGTGATCGGACCCTAACCTCTCTATGCTTTCTATCTCAAATTCTATCTCTCCAAATCATATGCATTCTATTGAAACTGTCGAATGTCTTCTCTGCATCCTTGTCAGCAGAAGATACAGACACAACCATTAAGTCCGTTTTCAATGCTCATTCCTCCACATGAAACCCGGAGAAGTAGGAACGACCACCCGACAATCCAGGCGTGCATGGGACGTGGAACAAACCCCAAAATTCCGCATAATGGCCACGTGTTCCTCAGATGCGAATCGCCAGGGGCACCTGTGTAATAGCGCAGTGCCGCCCATGTACCTATAAATACACACTTCACAGCGGTCATTATCTCTTCTTCCACTCTCGCACGAACCCTAGCGCCACCGCTAGCCCTCGACGACGCTGGCGACGAAGCGCTTCGCTGCCGCAACCTCTCCGACGCTGTCTTCACGCCGACCGCGGACATCGTCCTCTCCATCGTCGCCGTAGGTGTCCTCCGTCGCCAAGTTAGGGCACGAAAGATCGAACTGCTCGGCCTCATCTTCCACTCCGTCTAGAAGTTCTTAGTGTGGTAAAGAAAACTTCCTTTTTACAACACCGTTGATCCTATGGATTTGTCACTTTCTACCACAAGCAGTTTCTATTCACACAAGTTAGATCTCTCTCATACTGCATCTCATAACATGCCTAGTATATTCACTTATGCTTCACAAAGTAGTTAGATTCCTCACTTGTACTGATCTGTGGATTCATACAAATCTGGAACCAACTCCTTATCTATGAGTGAATGTCTTCGCACAATGAGGTCAATGTCTTCTAAACTGATTTATCTTCAAAATCTTCTGAGAATGCATATGACCTCTTCCCCTTCCCTCGCACCTTAATGCTGTCACAGGTACATGTCCGTGGGAGAATCCTTTGGTTCTCATAGTCTGCATTCATTTGCAGAATTCTTACAACATCACATTAATTCTCCCGAAGCCAGTTCCTGTTGGTCCAGCAAGCGAAAACCTTTGAAGCCTTTGAACGTGTTGAAGCCTTTCAAGTTAAAGTTTATGGCTTCAGAGAAAGCAGCAAGGAAGAGTGGCAGAAAGCGTCGTGGAGAAACATCCAGAGATCTGCTAGATGAACTCTCAGAACTGTACAAGACAGATCCTAAAGAGGATTACAATCAGCGCAAGACCCGAATCCAATGGATTCAAAGATATTGGGCAGAACAATGGTTCAAATACCGATTTGTAACCCAGGAATATGCTGAGAAAAATGCCATCAAGAGACCGTGTGGAGACATCCTATACAAGAATCTTCTACCCAGGTCCAGAGATGAAGCCATTGCACAAGGCTTCTATCCCTGCATGGTCCGTGGGCCACAGCCTGCTGATGCACACCCATCGTCACTACTATGGTGTCGTGACGACAATCTGTTCAAGCGCAACTTCCAGTTTGCCCAGAACTCAGCGAAGCAGAACAAGAAGACTTTGGGGGTAGACTTCAACCCTGGTCCCTCAGCACCAAGGGCAGATGGCACACGAGATGCAGAACCCAATGTCATCGGTCCTTTCTACAACCTTGAAGGCCTCATCACCCGCATCTTAGTTCAAGGGACTGCAGTGAATGAGCCTGCAGCTGACGCTGAATCAGATGAAGCGCCTGCAGCGCTGAAGACAAAGAAGCTGAAGAAGCCTAAAGCTTCAAAGCCTGCCCCTTCACCAAAAATCTCCCGGGCGAAGCCACTGGCAACTGCACCTCCTGAAGACAGTGTGCAGTCCGAATACTTATCTCGCATCTCCAAGCCCCAGAAGGCCAAGATGCCTCTGCCTCACACCGGCCAAGAGCTAACTGCTGCTGCCATTCTGCGCAATGACGACATTGATCTGTCAAGTGATGAAGATCTAGCAGATGACGCTCTTGAGCAACTCATCAAGAGCAAAGAAGAAGCAGAAATCTTCAATGATCTGCCTCTCTTTGATGTGAACATCATCCACAACTTCATTGACGAGTAGTTTGACACGCCAAACATCAGCTTTGAAGATCTGCAGCTACCAATTGGCCTCAGTGTCGCCTTCCAAGGCGCCATTGCTTCAGAACTCGCTATTGCCCAGCGCATTGTTGAACTGAAGCAAAAGATTGACTATGAAAAGGCTTAGTTCAAGAAGCATATGGCCAAGCTCAGCGTGCAGGAAGTGAAGAACTTTAAGAGTATGATGCACGAGCTCAAGGAAGCCTTTGTAAAGAAACGTGCAGAAGCTTAGGGTTCGCATGAGCACATGAAAACTCTGGCTGACAGATGTGTGCAAGCCTACAATGAGGCTGAGAAGCGCAAGGCCCTTGGGCGTCCTGGCATCGACCCCAGGATGGCCGCAAAGAAGAAGAAGAAGCCTGCTATAGCTGAACCTGACGCACCAAGGCAGGAAGCAATTCCGATTGTCTTCCCAACTAGATTGACTGGCTCGAAGCCAAAAAGCCGGTCAACCGCTTCAGAGCTCAAGAAGACAAGGACTGCTGAGGCTGAAGCCAAGAAGAGGAAACATTCTTAAGCCTCTCCAACTGCCCCCTCCAAGAAGAAGAGGAAGACCAAGAAAGATCGGGCTGCTCCCATAGAGCCCTTGATTGTTGAACCCATTTCTATGGTCTATCCTGAAGCTGAACGACAACTGACTATCCATGAGCCTGCTTCCACAGAGGCTCATGAAGATGAAGACTTTCCAGCAGCTGATCCCATCGCTGCTGAAGACATTGGTCAACATGACAATGTAGAAGATGGTGCAGTCCTTCCTCAGCTTGAAAACAGCGAACTCATCAGCATTGGTCGTCCACTGACGCCAATTGCACAGGATGCTTCATGGGCAGATCGCCCACAAGAGGAAGAAGACTATGAGGCCCAACCCACTCCAACTCCACAGGCGTCGCCCGTGTTGCGCAGGCTTCACAAAGGTTCAAGGCCTCAAGTCTCTGCTGAAGACAATCCGGCTGCATCAGCCGTGGAAGAAGAAGTCCCACAAGTTCCCACTCCCCTGTCCCACCAAGAAGCAGTTCTCAAGGAGAACGTGCTTGTGACCGACCCTCCAGCTTGTCAAGTGGAGGATGAAAATCTTGAGGCTGCCACAACCACCAATGAAGCTAATGTGGAGTCCTCCCCAACAAAAGCATCCGAAGACAGCGAAGCCACTGATCCCGTCACTTCTGTTCCTGAGTCTGCTGCCGGTCCCCAATTTGACTATCATGTTGAGCACAGGCCTCAGGTACAGAAGCCAATCCCAAGATTGCCAAGGTTCCCAGGTCCTGCATCAGCACCTGGCTCCTTCAATAACAATGGCTTCAGGGCAGACAACACATTCTTCGATAGCTCCAGGAACCCCTACTCAAGGGAAAGGATATCATCTGATCGGTTCTGGAGCTATCCTCAGCGAAGCTATTACTCATGCATTCTTTACAACCAAGGTCGCATCTTCCCACACAAGCGCCTTGACATTGAAGCCATAGCTGGTCTGCCCTGTCTGGAAGAAGCTTTGGATTGCTTCAAGGAAGTTGGACTGCTGCCGTTCGTTACTGACCAAGAGCATTGGAATGAAGAGCTGCTGCTCCAATTCTATGCCACACTTCACATCCGCGGGTACAGCAGCGATCCGAAGACTTGGGTCCTGGAGTGGATGACCGGAAACGTTCATCACGAAGCCAATGCATTTGACATCATTGAGCTCACTGATTTGCCCACTCCTGGCGATCGCTACGAGCATGGCTGTCAGCTGCATAGTGAAGCTATTGAGAGCATCTTTAAGAGGCCGGAACCTGATATGAGTCAGATGCTCAGCATGATGAAGCCATTTCCCCAAGATGCTGCTTATCCAACAGAGTTCTTTGTTGAAGACCTTGAGTATATGCCAAGAACCATCCATCACATCATCAGGCGAACTCTCTGGCCCATCAAAGGGCACTCTCCAAATTCCAAGCTTGAGGGTGCAATGAAGACTTTGGTCTTCTATATTCTTCATGGAAAATGCTTCAATGCACAGGACTTATTCATCCGCCAACTTGCTGCATCTGGCTCTAATCTGTTTGGCTTGAAGTTCTACGCCCCATGGGTAATGCGGCTAATTAAACTTCACTCCGATATCTCATATCAGCCATCTGCTCGCAATCATAGGATTTTTCTGCCTGATGTGGATATCTCTACTGAAGCCATCTATCCTGAACCTGCAAAGGAACCTCTAAGTCTTCAGAATGCAGAGCATCAGAGTTTCTCATAGAACATTGAAGGAGTTGAAGCAGTCACTCGGGTGTATCCTTTGGCTGGCACTACACATGCACCACACCCTGCGTCTACTGAAGCCACTGATAGTACAACTGCTCCAAGACCCAAGAAGCGCACTCATGTTCTCAACGACCGAGAGCTTCTTGTGGCTCTTCATCAGAAACAGGACAAACATCATGACTGGCTGAAGCGTCAGATGAAAAGCCTCTTGGTGGATGTTAATCGCATTCGCAATCTTGCCACCAAGAATGCTTTCGTTGCCCATGAAACCTGTTGCCGCACATGGAAAGGGCTAACGATGATGTGTTCTGAAGATGATCTCCAAGAGGATGGCTTCACTAAGCGATTCAAGTTTGACTCCACACCTCCTCGAAGGGCTGTGCTGCGAAGAACTCCATCCCTTTAAGACTCTGAGTTCTCTTCATCTGCTGCAACAGTGACTGCCAGAGTTATCAAGGATGAAGATGATGCTACTTCACCACCACCTCCTTCAGCACGCGTCAACTCTGCTCCAAGCTCTTCAGCACCGCCAAACACCACCAACGACCCTGCTACTTCACCTACTCCGCATGGGAACGAGTAGATGCTCTATGTCTTCAAACCTTTTTGGTCCTTACTGACAAAAGGGGGAGAAGCATATGAGGTTGATAGTCTTCAAGCGGGTCCATATGGGCGGGTGCTTTATATTTTGCTTCGTGCTTACAACTCTCGTTTTGCTACATTTGGTTCCTTGAGTTGTAACACTTAAACTCGATGGTCATCTACTACTTATCTGCCACTTTGTTTTGCGATGATAAATTCTGCATGTGCGACGATAAATTCCGCACTTAGATCATTCTACAGACGTCCATTTTCCATTATGCATTGTCATTATCTTCATATACTTTCACATGCATAGTGGATTGTCATCATAAGTTGAAGTGGATCTCCACAAGTACAACCTGCCATGTGCATTTGCATTCCAAAAGCAAATTACTTATATGCACATCTTCAGGGGGAGCCCTTGCAACTTATGAAGACAATTCCTTATCCTTTACAATTTCACAGATTATATTCCCCGTTAAAAACTTCAACTAGTTTGTCATCAATCACCAAAAAGGGGGAGATTGTAAGTGCATCTAGTGCCACCCCTAGTTGGTTTTGGAGTATTGACGACAAACCTAGTTGAGGGACTAATGTGTTTATGAGAATTGCAGGATAACATAGGTAGAAGTCCCTCATTGATTCGGTCTTCCTACCAGAGATGACCCCTAAAAATGTATGAAGACATTGAAGTCAAAGGTGGTATATGAAGATATTCACATTGAAGACTATGACAAGAGAAGACACCACATGAAGCCTATGGAGCTCGAAGACTTAGATCTTTCGTAGTTCTTTTTCTTTGTGTTGAGTCATAGGAACCACCGTACTGTTAAGTGGGGTCCAAGAGAACCAGTCAGAATGACTGAAGTGATGCCTAACAAAAACCTATGTCTTCGAGTGAAGACTATGAGAGCGAATCTTGTCCAGAGTCGGACAAGTCAGCTTGGCTTGCAACCCAAGTAAAGTTACCGTGTGAGTTTGAAATCTGACCGTTGGAACACGTGTCAGTTCCTTAGTGACCCAGGGTCATTTCGGACAAATCAGGTCGGGTTGCCAAGTGGCTATAAATAGCCCACCCCCCACAACCATAAATGGTTGGCTGCTCAGATTGAGAGTACGGCTTTTGTCGTTTGAGAGCAACCCACCTCGAAGCCTTTGAGAGAGAATTCCTTGCGAGGATAAAGCCCTAACCACCCAGAGCCAAAGAGAATTGGGCATCACTTAAGTCTTCTTGTCTGTGTGATCTGAAGACTTATTACACTTGAGGACTGTGCATCCTCCAACCGGTTAGGCGCCGCGTTCTGAGCATCCAAGAGACATTGTGGATTGCCGGTGAACGAAGTCTGTGAAGGTTTGGGAGTCTACCTTGAAGACTTACCAGAGTGATTGGGCGAGGTCTGTGTGACCTTAGATCAAGGGGAATACGGTGAGGACTGGGTGTCCTGAGCTGCGTGTTCAGGACTGGGTGTCCGGGACTGTGTGTCCTAAGGTTTAAATACCTAACCACCCTAACCAGACGTACAGTTGTCACAACAACTGGAACTGGTCCAACAAATCATTGTCTTCAGCGTGTCACTGGTTTCATCTTCCCTTCCCTTTACTTACTGTTGCTCCTTGTGAAGTCATTGTATGTTTGCACTATCTTTTGTCTTCACTAAGTGACTGCATGTTCTGTATGGCTTCATAATATCTTCCTACCTGATCCTTACTACATTGCTGCTATTAAGTCATTGTGCTTTCACTTTATAGAATACTTGACTATGGCTTGCCTAGTGTAGTCTACCTTCCGCTGCATGGTAATAGGTTTATTTCTATCGTTTGTCTTCATAACTTGAAGACTTTCATAAAAATCGCCTATTCACCCCTCTCTAGTCGATATAACGTACTTTCACGTACGTTCGGTGCTTGGATCAGTTTGATCACTAAGACGTTCGACTACATCAACCGCGTTACTAAACGGTTCCGCTTTCGGTCTATGAGGGTACGTGGACACACTCGCCCCACGCATTGCTATGCTTCTCCTAGATAGATCTTGCGTGATCATAGGAATTTTTTGGAATACTACGTTCCCCAACAGTGGTATCAGAGCCAGGTCTATGCGTAGATGTTATATGCACGAGTAGAACACAAAGAGTTGTGGGCGATAATAGTCATACTGCTTACCAGCGACGTCTTACTTTGATTCGGTGGTATTGTTGGATGATGCATCCCGGACTGACATTACATGAACGCGTTCATGAGACTGGTTCTACCGACGTGCTTCGCACACAGGTGGCTGGCGGGTGTTTGTTTCTCCAACTTTAGTTGAATCGAGTTTGACTATGCCTGATCCTTGTTGAAGGTTAAAACATCACACTTGATGAAAAATCGTTGTGGTTTTGATGCGTAGGTAAGAACGATTCTTGCTAGAAGCCCGTAGTAGCCACGTAAAACTTGCAACAACAAAGTAGAGGACGTCTAACTTGTTTTTGCAGGGCATGTTGTGATGTGATATGGTCAAGACATGATGAGATATAAATTGTTGTATGAGATGATCATGTTTTGTAAAAGTTATGAACAACTGGCAGGAGCCTTATGGTTGTCGCTTTATTGTATGAAATGCAATCGCCATGTAATTTATTTACTTTAGCACTAAGCAGCAGCGATAGTCGTAGAAGCAATAGTTGGCGAGACGACAACGATGCTACGATGGAGATCAAGGTGTCAAGCCGGTGATGATGGTGATCATGACGGTGCTTTGGAGATGGAGATCAAAGGCACAAGATTATGATGGCCATATCATATCACTTACTTTGATTGCATGTGATGTTTATCTTTTATGCATCTTATTTTGTTTAGTACGGTGGTAGCATTATAAGATGATCTCTCACTAAATTTCAAGATATAAATGTTCTCCCTGAGTATGCACCGTTGCTACACTTCGTTGTGCCGAGTCACCACATGATGATCGGGTGTGATAAGCTCTACGTTCATACAACGGGTGCAAGCCAATTTTGCACGTGCAGAATACTCGGGTTAAACTTGATGGGCGTAGCATATGCAGACATGGCCTCAGAACACTGAGACCGAAAGGTCGAGCGTGAATCATATAGTAGATATGATCAACCTAGTGATGTTCACCATTGAAAACTACTCCATTTCACGTGATGATCGGACATGGTTTAGTTGATATGGATCACGTGATCATTTAGATGACTAGAGGGATGTCTATCTAAGTGGGAGTTCTTAAGTAATATGATTAATTGAACTTTAATTTATCATGAACTTAGTACCTGATAGTATTTTGCATGTCTATGTTGTTGTAGATCAATGGCCCGTGCTACCGTTCCCTTGAATTTTAATGTGTTCCTAGAGAAAGCTAAGTTGAAAGATGACGGTAGCAACTACACGGACTGGGTCCGTATTTTGAGGATTATCCTCATTGCTGCACAGAAGAATTACGTCCTGGAAGCACCGCTAGGTGTATCACCCACGCCAGCAACTGCAGACATTGTGAATGCCTGGCAGTCGCATGTTGATGACTACTCGATAGTACAGTGTGCCATGCTTTACAACTTAGAACTGGGACTTCAACGACATTTTGAACGTCATGGAGCATATGAGATGCTCCAAGAGTTGAAGTTAATATTTCAAGCAAATGCCCGAATTGAGAGATATGAAGTCTCCAATAAGTTCTACAGTTGCAAGATGGAGGCGAATAGTTCTGTTAGTGAACATATACTTAGAATTCCTGGGTACCACAACCAATTGACTCAAATGGGAGTTAGTCTTCCTGATGATAGTGTCATTGACAGAGTTCTTCAATCATTGCCACCATGCTACAAAAGCTTCGTGATGAACTATAATATGCAAGGGATGGATAAGACAATTCCCGAGCTCTTCGCAATGCTAAAGGCTGTAGAGGTAGAAATCAAGAAGGAGCATCAAGTGTTGATGGTTAACAAGACCAGTAGTTTCAAGAAGAAGGGCAAAGGGAAGAAGGGGAACTTCAAGAAGAACGCCAAGCAAGTTTCCGCTCAAGTGAAGAAGCCCAAGTCTGGACCTAAGCCTGACACTGAGTGCTTCTACTATAAAGGGACTGGTCACTGGAAGCGGAACTGCCCCAAGTATTTGGCGGATAAGAAGGATGGCAAAGTGAAAGGTATATTTGATATACATGCACTACAAAAAAATACACTTTCATGATGATACGTGTTTGTCACAGTAGGTCACGTTTTCTGTTATGCATGTACATCCATGACAAATTTATGATAGAATGAAGATAGTCATACCTGTGCTGTCGTAGAAGTGTTCCATGACATTACCAAAATTATCATCACGGAAGTGTCCACTTCCATGATGATAAATCGCGCGTCATAGAAGTGCTTTCGTCAAGGGTGACCGACACGTGGCATCCACCGTAACGGGACGCCGTTAAGCTATCGGGTCCGTTTTTGGATCCAATAAACCGCTAACAACCACGACCAATGCCGATTTTCCACGTGTAAAATTCTCATTGGCCGACGGAACCACGCGTCAGCTCCGCGTTGGCACATGTGTCACTCATCCAACGGTCGAGATTGGCCTATGATATGTTGACACGTGGACGGGCCCATAAAGTTTAAATGGGCCGACCCAACTAAAGGTCCACAAGATTTAGCGGACCATAATGGGCCGGCAGAGCTAAAGGCCCAACATTCTCAGTTAAGGCCCGTATGGCTAGTGTCAAATCGGCCCGTCAACGGCCTGTCCTAAACTTGTCATCATCACGGCCCATGGTCACTTCTGGCCCGTTAGCAGTCCCCTAAGTATATGGGCCGAATTACGACCCGGTGTATTTCTGGCCTGTTAAAGGTCCTGCTTCATTTGGGCCCATTTACAGGCCATTGAAACTTTCGGCCCATAAACGACCGTGAAGGATTTGGGTCATATTCGGCCATGTCTGACATTCAGCCTGTTAGAGGCCCACTATAGATTTGGGCCACTTTCGGCCTGTTGTGATTTTCGGCCTGTTAACGTCGGACGAAATCCATTTGCCATATGTGGCCCAACGTGACATCAGGCCCATTAACAGCCCATATAAAAATGGCGATAATCTAGCCCGACCGAACTTCCGGCCTGTTAAAGGCCCGTGTATTAGGTCGGCGCATTTACGGCCCGTCTGAATTTCGGCCTGTGAAAGATCCGCATCATAAATGGGCCACCATTTCAGCCTCCTAAGACCAGTGGGTTATTTGGCACAATCAGGGCCCAATCTCACTTTCGGTCTATCAAAGGCCCATGTTTTTATGGGCTCGAGATATTTACACCTGTAAACGGCCCATTATTACTGAGGGCCCAAATTATGTTTAGGCCTGTTAAAGGCCCACTATGGGCACAGGCCTACCAGAAAAATATGAAAGCTTATGTTGATTTAGGCCCAGATATTTTTAGTGGGCTACATGCAAATTTCGGCCCATAATCGTTTTTAGCCCAATTGGAATGGGCCCGACGAATGTTGGCATGTTGGGCTCCTACGAAGCTTTCGGCTGAATACATTACTAAGATAAACCTACACTATACAAAAATAGCGTCGTAATTACTGCAGCCTTTGGTAGCATCATAAATGCTGTATCACAACAAAATAAATTCCAACCATACAACAAAAGGCCTCTTGGCATAAAGTTTATAGTCCTTGCAGATAAAAGCACCATCAGATGTATAGAAGCACAGATCATTTGACCTGAGTGCTGATGTTTCAGGCTGTAGAATCTGATGGAGCAGCACGATCTTCACCTTTTTCCGCCATTGCTCTTGAACAACGAAACGAATGTCTGATAGTCTAGTTTCAAAACCATTCATATCTTGACGACATTTGTCAACCACTATTCTTGTTTCCAAAACGACGTCCATTAGGGATTGGACTTGTGTCTAGAGCATGGATATATCACTCTGTCTAGCAGGAAGATTTTGTTCAGTAGGCGATTTGGACGAGGTTACCTTGACAACCAACCCAGAATTACGGAGGAAGGTGCTTTTTGCACTGTTAGTGGAGAGATACTGACGCACTACAGCAAGAGGTGACATTGTGCCTATGGTAGCCTCGTCACCTTCAGGTGGTTGTGGCTGTTCAATCATTTGTTCCATAGCTTCCCGAAAGTTTGAACTTGTAGATTAGTGTACCAGATAAGTTACTAATGAGATAAAAACAAACAAAGTAGGTTACACATTTATACATAACTTATTTTGGTGAACTACTGTAATACATTAGCATGTATTGTAGTGCCAACTACATAATAAAACCACCTTCAGAACATATGTCCATGTAGCATGCCTACTGTATTGTCTATTTCCTCACATTCGTTGACATCTAAGGATAAAGAGACATGGTTTAAATTAGGATGAACATAGTATGACATCATTCATATCATGGGCAAAACAGATATAAAACTAACAGACTATTTTATCATTGTGTGCGCACATGAACATAACAACTAGATTACAGATCAAGACCAAAAGAATATCCTTCATCTCTTTTAAACCATGTAAGGTGAAACGATACGTTAAGACAACTGTGTATAAAAGTGAACAGAGTAACTGACATTGGCTGCAAACCAAGTAGTTAAATGAACACATCACAATACCAATCAGTTCAAAGGCAGGAGGAGTAAGGACTTACAACAGCGGCTTGAACTGGTGCGCTCATGCCCTTCATCTTGCTGGTGTGGAAATCCTTGAAGATTTGCACTGCATTTGGTTCAGGTTCTTTTTGGCCCGCATAGGCTTTCCTCTGTATTTGGAACAAGTCAATATAGATACGATAATATGGCACAGAAAAAAGAAGGAAGTAACATCTATTTACAAGAGCCTCACAGTGTGCAATATAGCTAAGAGATCATATTGTCCGTTGGAATTTCACTTTAGAACGGTTGCTCTTGTTCTTCAAACAGTTAGCCTTGAAGAAGATACACTTGTGAGGCACATACGTAAATACAAGTTCAATATGTGGTATGATCAAATACATATAGCCTACCTGATACTTTGGATCAGACCAGTGTTTAACGAGAGCTATCCAGTCTTCATCTGTAATATATTCCACTGGAGATGTTTGGGCGATTTCATTGTTAGCTGTGACGCCCCCGATTTGACCGTACACTAATCATACACGCAAATGTGTACGATCAATATCAAGGACTCACGGGAAGATATCACAACACAACTCTAGACACAAATTAAAATAATACAAGCTTCATATTACAAGCCAGGGGCCTCGAGGGCTCGAATAAATAATCTTGAATACACAAGAGTCAGCGGAAGCAACAATATCTGAGTACAGACATAAGTTAGACAAGTTTGCCTTAAGAATGCTAGCACAAAAGCAACAACGATCGAAAAGGCAAGGCCTCCTGCCTGGGAGCCTCCTAACTACTCCTGGTCGTCAGCGGCCATCACGTAGTAGTAGGCACCCTCGGGGTAGCGGTAGTCTTTAGTGGTGTCGTCTGGCTCCTGGGATCCGTCATCTGGTCGCAACAATCGGGTATGGGGGAAAAGAGGTAGCAAAGCAGCCATGCGTACTCCTCCAAAGTACTCGCAAGACTTACATCAGATCTAAACTAAGTATGCATCTGTATCAAAGGAATGTGTTGTATATGTGGACTGGGCTGCAGAAATGCCAGAATAGAGAGAAGGCCTAGTCCTATCGAAGACTAGCATCTTCGGGAAACCACCATCTTGCAGCAACAGGAGGGAGTAGAGTAGCATAAAGTATAGTAGTAGTAGTGTTATCAACCTCGACTAGAGATCCCTTCTTGACTCCCTGCGAGAAAGCAATCCCAGAGCCATACTATCCAGTTATCATCTCATATCCAAGTCTCATCACAATCCATTTCTCATCACAAGTATCCAGTTCTAGTTGTATCGATCGGGATACAACTCCAAGTGTCTTTTACCGTAGGACAGGCTATCGATAGATGTTTTCTTCCCTGCAGGGGTGCACCAACTTACCCACCATGCTCGATTAACTCCGGCCGGACACACTTTCCTGGGTCATGCCCGGCCTCGGCCAAACAATACGCCGCAACCCGACCTATGCTTAATAGAGAGGCCAGCACGCCGGACTAAACCTATGCCCCCAGGGGTCATGGGCCATCTCCCCGGGAATTCCTGCATGTTGCGTACGCGGCCGGTGAGCAGACCTAGCTACCTCCTTCAACAAGGCAGGTGCTTACGCAGTCCAACCCGGTGCGCGCCGCTCAGTCGCTGATGTCTATTAAGCTTCGGCTGATGTATACAACGCAGAACGCCCATACTATGCCCACGTGATGGTTAGTGCTATCAGGCCAGAGGCCCCTCGGATCAAATATCCAAATCGTAGTGGATTAGGAACGCGCGGTAACAAGCGGAGACTCACGAAAGATGTGACCCCGTTACCCCGTCTCGAGTACTTGCAGCAAGGGCTAAGAATGCCCGGCCACGCCTCATAAGTATCTCGCGGGCACCTTCCAGGTCAACCCGACTCCACATCACTCGCAATTAAGCTCGCGCGGGTACCACTCAGGGTCGACCCGTCTTTAGTAACATGGTTCAGTGCAAAGTCATAGTAACCATAGTAACTGTGTGTCTAACACTAAGGGGAAAACCCGAGGAATCACCCCCGGTGAATTCCACTCGATGTTGTCATCAAGGTGAACGTAAGAGGATCCACCCTCGAGGTTCACGTTTGATGGGTTGCATGACAGAGCCGTAACGGAAGTGGTTAAGGAGGAAATCACCCTTGATGACCTCGACCGTAAAGCTACACTACGGAGATCTCATTAGGAGTGATGTAAGAGGTTCCACCCTCGGCACTCGATGGTAACTCTGCAGAGTTGTACAAGTAGGGGGGGTGATGTGCGGTGTCGGGGCCTGGACGTCGATCATGTTGATCGAGTCATCGAACATAAAGCGGGGCAACTGGGACAAGGTGGGGGTCACTAATGGATCACTAACCATCCTATACTAAGCAGTTTAGGATAAGCAGGTAAGGTAAGAAAGCAGGTAACAACAATAGGCTATGCATCAGAGTAGGACCATACAGAAAGCAGTAGCAGTTCTAATGCAAGCATGAGAGGGAAAGAAATGGGCGATATCCGAATGCTCAAGGGGGGTTTGCTTGCCTGGTTGCTCTGGCAAGGAGGGAGGGCCGTCGTCGACGTAGTCGTTCACAAGGGCAGCATCGGTCTCGGGGTCTACCGGAGAGAAGAGGGGGAAGAAATAGTAAATATAAAGCAAACATAGCACCACAAAGCATAACATGGCAATAAGATGTGCCGGGTGTGACTTAACGCGGTAGGAGGTGATACCGGTGAAGGAGGGAAACATCCGAGAAAGTATCCCCGGTGTTCCGTGTTTCCGAACAGTTGAACCGGAGGGAGAAAGTTGCGTGTTCGCTATGCTAGGGATGCGTGATAGACGAACTGAGGGCGTATTCAGATTCGTCTCATCATTCTTAGCAACTTTCATGTACAAAGTTTTTCCATCCGAGCTACGGTTTATTTTATATTAATTTTAAAAGATTTAAATCATTCTTTGGATTTATTTAATTAATTTAATCAACATTATCCAGAAAAGTGTTTGCTGATGTCATCATGACGTCAGCATGACGTCAGCAGTCAGTTGACTAAGTCAAATGACATGGGGGTCCCGCTGGTCATTGACTTAGTTAATTAAACAAGATTAGTTAATTTAATTAAAGTGATTAGGTTAATTGGTTAGGCTTAATTAGATTAATTAACAAGATTAATTAAGTTATTTATTTATTTTTTTAAAACCCTTTTTTCTTAAAACGTTCTGGGCTGAGCCCCACTTGTCATTGGCCCCGGGGGCCCTAGCGGATCAGGTGCAGGGTCGTATCTGGGCGGGCGTAACCTCCTGAATCGGGGGGACGCGGGTGCGGGCGCCGGCGCGGCGCTGACGAGGCCACAACGAGGTGGGACGGCAGGTGCGGCGGCGGCCGCAGGGGTAACGGAGCGGGCGGACAAGGGGAGGGGGCGGAGGGAGTAGGCGGCAGCGCGGACGCGGCCGGCGAACAGCGGTTGCAGCGTGTGGGCTGGCCGGCGGCCACGGCAGGGCAGGCGGAGGTGAGAGCAGCAGGGGAAGGCTGCGGTCAAGGGAGGCGGCAGCGCAGACGGCCGCTGCGCTAGGCGCGGCGAAGGTAGGCGGCTGCACGGGCGGCGGCGACGCTGGTGGAGCGGAGCAGAGCCGCGGCAGCAGAGCAGCACGATGGAGCGGGGCGAGGGAGCCGCAGGCGCGGCAGGGCCGCGGTGAGCGCGGCTGCGGCCGGAGCGCGTGCAAGCTGGTGGGCGTGAGCCCGACGCATGGGCGGGCGCGGGTGGTCGACGCGATGGTCGCGAGCAGCAGAAGTGGCGGGCGAGCGCCGGACGTAGCGGTGGCCAGCGGAGCCGCGGTGAGGAGGCCGCGGGCGCGCGAGGGAGAGAGGAGGAGAGGGGAGCTCATGGCGGGGTG
>NC_041380.1:300536949-300543226 GCF_002162155.2 Triticum dicoccoides | reverse complement strand
TACGGGTGAGGGGGTTATGGAGGGGCGGCTAGGCCGGTTAGGGCCAGATGGGCTGGTTGGCTCGTCTGGCCCAGTGGGGGGACTTTTCTCTTTAATCTAATCTGTCAAACAATTATCTCAGTTTGCAATTAGTTAAAAATAGCAAATGATTTTTGATGAACAAAAGAACTTGGCACATAACTGAAGCACATTATGTCTAGGAGTCACAAAAAGTTTGAGGTCCAAAGGAGTTGTCTAACCATTTTTAAAAATTGAAAAGGCCAATTTTAAATGTTGGCAGACCACTAAATAAATTCCCAGGGGCACTTGGGAATCCAAAAGAGGTTGGTTCCAACATGACAAATAACCAGAGATTATTTGCCACACTTTTAACATTTTAGTTTTCATGTTTGAAAACTTTGAGTTTTGGACTTTAATTTGAAATTTGAAAATTGAACCGGATTTGAAACAAAGTGATATTAGCAATAGTAACAATGATGACAAGGCATCATTAGAAGGGGATTACTGTAGCTGATCTATCGGGGTGTTACAAATCTCCTCCACTACAAGAAATCTCATCCCGAGATTTAAGTGGGGGAAGTAAAGAGTAACTTCGGGTGAACTGACCCTTATAGGGTTAATTGTCTGGTGAACAATGCAGGGAATGAGGCAGAAGTATCTCTCGAGTTGGAACTTAATAACGCATCGAGAGCAAAGTATGAAGGTACAATAGGAAGTTTCAAGAGGATGGACAAATGATTGATACCTGAACCGAGTGTGAGAAAGGCGTTCAGAGCATTAGGAATAGATCATCTCTCAGAAGGTGGCTTGTGACATGATACGAAGCCAAGAGTGAGGAATAACCTTAGAAATAGGGGGGTACAGGTGAGTCAGGTTTCGATCATGTGGAACTATGGGTTATGGGCCCACCATGCGGGTTAAAAGTAGGAAGGGTGCTGGCATCTTACACGGTTATGATAGCAAGGCATGGCAGAGGGTAGCCCGTCAGTTATGTCGGCAACAACGTTGGTACCAAGGGCGAGGGACGAAGAGAACCATTATCCTGCTCGTTGAACGAGGCGGGCCATTAGGCAAAGTTCTCGTCCATCGTTGGCTACCGAAATATCATCAACAATAGTAACAGGGTCTTACTGACAAAGTGATACAACGAGGTGTTTACATAAGCAGGGAAATATTACTCCTTATATAATATAGATCACAATAAGGTTTAAACAAACCAATGAAAAGGAAAAATGTAATTGTCAGATTAAACAGAACAATGGAAAGGAAAATGTGTTTAAACACATATTTCAGGGGTATAACCTTCCCAAGGACAAGTAGAGCATGATATCCATGACAAGATAGAAGTATAAAACCATTTAGGTAAGGGGAAAGAAATTTCATGATATTACCCATACAACGGTGTTTGGATAATTGATAAAGAAATTTTAATATCGTGCTTCAAATGTTCTTATTGGAGATCGGGTTACCACAGACATGCTTCGAGATAGCATTGACATGGCTTCAAGCAAAGGTCAGACTTCGGATACACAAATGATCCATCGGAACAACTTATAAAATAAGTCATACAATTTCAGCAAAAAGGATGATTTTGTGGTCGGTGGGCTCAGGAACAATTCATCAAGGGGCAAGGATGGTATTTTTCATGATGAATTTGATTGATATCCTGGAACAGCTCAGAATGTTGGTGATGATCACGACACATTTGTCGAGAGATTTCATGAAGTTGTAATCGATCGACAATGACATCAAGTCAAAGGAATGCTGAAGTGAAAGGTTATTGGTACCAAGGGTACGACACAAACTCGAAAGCAAGCTTGCTGTTCATGGTGAAATGGTATGACGAGGAAGACCGACATAAGCTTAGCTCATCGTCGAAAATCCTGCTCCAGGAAGGACCAGGTAGCACCGTTAAATTTTTGCACGATAATGATATAGTCGATCATGCTAGGAATGACTTGAAGGATTATTAAACTCGTAAGAAATGAAAATAGCATAGAGCTATTGAATCGGAGTGTGGAATCGATTCACTTATCGGTGTTCCCAAGTGACTAATAACTCAAAACCCGGGGCAATCTGAAATCGCTGAGGAGCAATACCAGATGAAGACTCATCGGAAGCAACACAGTTCTTTGCTATTCTCGAGATACCGGAGGGTAATACTAGAAGGAAGGTCAAGATAGAGGTTGCGAAGATGCATTGATCTGCAGAAGACAAGTGCTTTAACTTGTCCGAGGAATGGAATCAAAGGGGAACAATCATGGTCAGAACCACGGTTGCAAAGGACCAAACATAGTTACCAGATGAACATATAACAAGGGGATTATTATTATTATCACAAGAAGCTTCCATGATAAGTTCCACATCGGTTCCATGGGCATGAACAGAAAGTTCAAGGTCGACTCCCACTTCTTCAATGCATAACCTTCCATTCACTTCTTGTTTTCGATGAAGCCGTAGTGTTGAAATTATATCTGGCAAAACGCCATAAGAGTATGACTCGTGAAAACTCTCGAGTTCACATGGATTAGGGATGGCATAGGTTCAACCCGTAGGGGTATCTTAGGAACATATACCACTAACTTCAAAATTAAAATATGCCAGCTCAAAAGCAGATCATGGTTGACAAAAGCAGATGATAGAATTTACCAAAGGCATTATCTGTCAGGGCAAAATTGACAAGTTTAATAAATATGAAGGACATTGTCGGATAATAATCCAACCAAGGATATGGCGGTCCATAAAAGATCTGATGTGAGTATCGATACTCACCCAGAAGAAGAAAGAATGCAAAGGCATCGGGTTATAGATATAACTAGATAACTTCAAATCTTGAATACAAAGGAATTACGATTTTCAAATCAGAAGATCTGAAGCAGAGCCTCTGATCAAAAGATAATTGAGTTGAATCGATACAGATGGACAATCAATCAAGGTTTGATTTAACAAGAACAAGCTCATGTTTGGAGTGACGTCTGAGCCGGAAGGATGAATGCTAGGGTTTGATTGAGGATTACGAGCATTCGTGACATATTGGATCAAGGGACTCGAAACGATAGTGACAGAGGATGTCAACAAAGATTACTAGAAATATGGAGTTAACCATAATGTAAGCAAACAAGAATTTCAGCAACAATAGGCTGTTGAGGATTTTCGGAAGATCGAATGGTATTTCGAATACTTTTGTGAAATACATGAATCAACTGAGGATGAGCGGATACTCGATAGGTGCACAAAGTTATCCGTAGGGGTATTCAGATGACAAGGAACTGCAAGGCAGTAAGCTCAGAGGATTCTCGGGAAAAGGCGAGCAGTTCAGGGCATCTTGTAATAACAAGATCAATGGGATAGAATGTAAGATTGATAAGTGTGTGTAGTTATCCATAAGAATATTTCGGTGCTAAGGAATTGCAAAGGCAACAGGCACAAAGTCTTGAGAGAATATCATAGAGTATCTTCGGAATCTTCTGATGTAGTAGGCGATCATCTGAAATAAGAGGCTCTCCGGGCGGATGTGATCACGAGATCCTAATGTTTGAGTTAGTAAAACCATTTAACCCGAATAGAAGAGAGATCAGAGTCCTAGAGTATAGACGAGGAATAAAAGATCCTAATACCACCCAACAGGCGACGTGGGCCCGTAAGACACACATCCATGTTAGTAAAAGTTTTTGTAGTGACTAGACTCAACTTTGGCCAAGGAGTTGGAAAGGGGGCTACCTACAGGCAGTGGGCTCTGATACCAACTTGTGATGCCCCTGATTTGACCGTACACTAATCATACACGCAAATGTGTACGATCAAGATCAAGGACTCACGAGAAGATATCACAACACAACTCTAGACACAAATTAAAATAATACAAGCTTCATATTACAAGCCAGGGGCCTCGAGGGCTCGAATAAATAAGCTCGAATACACAAGAGTCAGCGGAAGCAACAATATCCGAGTACAGACATAAGTTAGACAAGTTTGCCTTAAGAAGGCTAGCACAAAAGCAACAACGATCGAAAAGGCAGGGCCTCCTGCCTGGGAGCCTCCTAACTACTCCTGGTCGTCAGCGGCCGTCACATAGTAGTAGGCACCCTCGGGGTAGCGGTAGTCTTTAGTGGTGTCGTCTGGCTCCTCGGATCCGTCATCTGGTCGCAGCAATCGGGTATGGGGGAAAAGAGGTAGCAAAGCAGCCGTGAGTACTCATCCAAAGTACTCGCAAGACTTTGTAGCGACCCGACCCGAATGGATCAAGTCTCTGTGCTTATGTGTCATCCTGGATCAGTATGCTGACACACACAGTACTCGAAGGATTTATAACAGAGGTAAATCACATGTATAAAGTAACGTAAATACTATTACCTCAATCCAATATAGCGGAAGCAACAAGGTTGTGGATTCCCATCAACACCAACGGCAAAGTTGAGTGTAGAAATCGTAACCCTAACATATCACTTACTCGTCGTAAGAAACCTGCAACATGAGACGTTGCAGCCCGAAACGGGTCAGTACATTGAATGTACTGGCAAATTCACACCATAGAGAAAATGATGAACAATGGCTATCACTATATGCATATATGGCTGGTGGAAAGCTCTATGGTTATAAGGTTTTTGCGTAAAGCCAATTTTTCCCTACTGCAAAGGAATAAGATTAATTACTATCATGGTGGTTGTGAGACATCGAGAATGGTTGACAGCATTCTCAATCCCAATTAAAAATAATTAAAACCCAACAACATTAATTAGAGTAACATGTTGAGATTCACAATGATATTCAAGAACTAGATACTCAAGATGTCCATAACCGGGGACACGACTAATCATGATTAGTTTGTACACTCTGCAGAGGTTTGCGCACTTTTCCCCACATGACTCGATCGCCTTCGTTTGTTTTCTCGCACTACATGGTGTTTGAGAAACGGATGACCGAGACATAGTCTTTCAGAAGCACTAGCACCTTACATGTGGGGTAGACCGTACCACCTACAACCCCTACATCTGCTAGTCCACCCCGTAAGAGTTCGCACAACTTAGTCAACTATGCCAGAGCCCATAGTAGCATGTGGCTGCACACGGAAGTTTCTAGCATGAAATATCTTATGATCCCTTTGAGCCTGGGTGGCGGTCTGAAAAAAAACCAGGCAAGTCCTGATAGACATCAGGTGCCTCAATCCACCCAGATGTGTGTTTAAGTTGCCACCTTAGATAAACCATTAAAATTATCAACTCACATCTGTCATGGATATCACTCACCCAATCCACGTCTACTAGCATAGCATGGCATAATAAGCAAACGTAGAAGTAACTCCCAAAGGTTTCATAGTAAAACAGGTAATAGGTACTACCTCATCTACTTCCCATCCCACAATTTAATTAGATCTTAATCATGCAATGTGAGAGGATTGATCTAATGCAATAAAACTGGGTTGTAGAAAAGGTATGATCAAAGTGTGAACTTGCCTGCAATGTTGATGAAGATGATTCGCACTCAAAACTCTTGATAGATCTACTCGTCACACTCCAGTCAATCTATCGTAAGCAAACAATAGTAACCACACAATAAGTACTCATCTAAAGCACAAGTAAAACTCGAACAAGAGAACGAACCAGAAGGTTCAACTTAAGAACTCCGGTTGCAAAGAAAGAACGAACCGAACAAACGACGGAAAACAAACGGCGGAAGAAAACAACTCGGTTCTAGCAAGTTGAAACTAGGTCAAATTTACCGGGGCAAAAACTTGTTTAAGTTGACTAGACGGAATGGCGGTTTCGAAACGAAACTCCAGGCGCTTGAATCACCTGATTCCGATAAACGAGCGAGAAGATAAACTAGAACGAAGATCGGATCTGAGATCGCGATCGTGGAAAAAATCCGACGAGAAGAAAAGAAGAACGGTTAAACGAACGGGCGTCGTTAACCTAGAAGAATCCGGTGATCACGTTCATTAGGACGAACGGTCCGGCGAACGGTCCAAAAGCAACTAAATCGGAAAAGAAAACGAATCCGATCTAGGGTTTCGGAGAAGAAAACCGAACGAAAAACCGATCTAGAAAACCGGAACGGTTTAGAGAAGAACCGGAAAGAAAATGAATCGGAAGAGAAGAAAAGAATCATAACGATTAGAAGAAAACGATCCGAGGAAAAGAGACGCGGGGCAACCTCGGCGAGGTCTCGGCGAACGGGGCTCCGGCGGCGGCGGCGCGGGTGTGGGGTGGCGCGGCGGCGGTGTAGGGCGCGGCGGCGCGGGTGAGGGGCGCGGGGTGGGGCGTGGGCAAGGTGCGGC
>NC_041380.1:300525256-300536472 GCF_002162155.2 Triticum dicoccoides | reverse complement strand
GACGCGGGTGTGGGGTGGTGCGGCGGGTGAGTTGCGCTGGGTGGGGCGCGGCTTGGGGAGGAGAGGGGGTTTTGATTTGATGATTTAGAGGGGGGGTGTTGGGGTATTTATATTGGGGAGGGGTGAGGAGACTTGGGGTAGGGGACAAGAAATAGAGTAGGAATAGGAAAAAGTGTAGGAAAAAGAGTCCTAGAAGAAAAAACGAAACAAAGGAAAAAGGGGCAAGGGGCTACCCTAGAATACTTTTAGGATTCGTAGAGCAAGAGGCGGCGGCCTGGGGCGCTCCTGGCGCCTGGCGCTGTGCTGCGCGCAGGGAGGCTGCGGCTTGGCTTGGGCCTTTGGCCCGGCTGGGCCTTGGTCCAGTTTTCTTAACTGATTCCGCGTGCAGAAAAAAAACAAAAAGAAAACTAAACAGGCTCCAAAATTCTAAAAGTAAATTTTCCCCGACTCCTAAAAATGAGTCGAACAAAATGAACTTTTCTCCGGACCTAAAAAGCATTTTTTTAAAACACGCATTTTTCCCTATCCGAATAAAATGCAAATAAACACCGGAAAACAAAATTGATTTATCCATTAGATCTTCATTTTTTTCCTAACTTTGGGAAAGTCATATTATTCCCTCTCTTATAGTTTTGATAACGGAAAAATTATTGAAGATGAAATAAATAAATCAAATGATCCTCTTTTCAAATTCGAGAAAACTCTCAAATATGAAAATAACGAAATCTCCAACTCTCTCCGAAGGTCCTTGAGTTGCGTGAAATTTCTAGGATCGACCAAAATGCAAGAAAATAAGATATGCATGATGATCTAATGTATAACATTCCAAATTGAAAATAAATTCAAAAGAACTTTGAATTTAATTCTTTGAAACTCCCAACTCATATTTCATATAATTTGAGGAAGTCATTTTATCTTCTCTCGTGAAAATCATTGAGTTGCATAAAGTTTCAGAATCGGAAATATTTTCGAATGAAATTCAAATATTTTCAACACCCCTTGTCATTTAAATAAATGGAACAAGTCATGTCATATTCTCTCCGGGGTTTTGTGTTTGAAAATAATTTGAATTCACGGAGATCAAAAGCAAATATGAAAGTTTGGGAAAGTCCTTTTATTCCCTCTCATTTAACTTTCAAAAGTTTCGAATTCACTCACTTTCAGACAATCAATCAAACAATCAGTCAAATCTATCTATTTGTTATAACATTCCAAAATTTAGAATTTTGGGATGTTACAAACCTACTACCCTTAAAAGGAATCTCGTCCTCGAGATTCGGAGAGGCTAGAAAGAAAAGGTTAGGGTTTGGGGTCTCTTCAAAATTTCATCAATCGTCTCCGGGGTCTGGGGTGCTACCACCCTTAGAAACATCGTTACTGTTCCATCAATACTCATATACTCCATCCTTATTCTTGACAGTGTCGGTCTTCTCAGATCTTCAGGATAATTCCTTATCCGGCTCTTCCGGTAGTGGCATAACCTTTTCCTCAATTCTTCTATCCTTTCATCTTGGTAAGGTTATTCCGAGACTGGGTCTTCTTAGCTGACAGTCTGGCGCCAAGACTAAACAACTATCGATATCTCATGGTGGTCAACAATTTATGGTTTCTCTTGCAGGAAATGGGTCTGGGTTGATCCTCACCGTATAACCTACGATTGGCAAAAGCTGCCTTGTACAAGGGAAAAAAATTGCTATACCATTCTAAGGTTTAAACAAGGTTTTCATCGTCGTCTCTCTACTATAGGTAAGTCACTCAGATTTACCATCCCATATGGCAAGGAGAATAATAAGAGTAAGTCGGTATGGTGATCAATCCATCCCGCACCCAAATCATTACCATGTATACAGTTTAGCGAATCTCGCATACTAACACTCGGTCAACCTCACAAGCATTGCAGAATTTCTCTCGTCGACGAACCAAGTTCGGAATAATCCATTGATTCTGCAAGCCAGACAAACATCTATCGTTCCTTCACAACTCTCAGGTTTTGCGTAAACTCCTATAAAATCGTCTGTCGACAAAGGTATATCCACTTCCAGGGTTTTTTCCTTCAGCAAGAATGTGCTTGCTTCTTGGCAGGTCTTGGGGCCTGTGGGTTATGGCCCATCTCATCACTTGTAGTCCTTGAACTTATCATCGGGCAACTGATCATTGTTCCAACATCCAACTTCCTAGTATTCTTAAATCCATCCAATTGCACTGTCTTCCTTCCTTCTATTGGCTCCAAACTAGGACATGTTTACTTAGACTCCTCATGGAGTTTTCCATTGATCCATCATACCTCCTTTATATCCAATAGTACTTCATCTCTTCATCCTCGTGGGATATCCCTCATACCGAGATAAAAACTTATACTTATGAAGTCCATACTCTACTTCGTGGAACATCATTATCCTTTCTGCGGTCAAGCGTCCTTATAAGGGAATATTGGCCATCTCTGCATGGCACTTCTTCAACTGGGAAACGTGAAACACATCTTGAATTCCTGACAGTCCTTCGGATAACTCAAACTTGTAGGCCACTTCTTTCATACGCTCCAAAACTCGATATGGTCCTACAATTCTCGGGGCTAACTTTACCTTAACTCCAATTCGTTTAACTCCTCGCAGAGGGAACACACAAAGACATGCTCTATCTCCAATTTCATAGACTACCTCCTTGAGTTTTTGAGTCTGCATAACTCTTCTGTCTGGGCTGAGCTACCTTCAGTCTATCTCGAATCAACTTAACATTTTCTTCTGACTCCTTTGATCACCTTTGGTCCAAACAACTGTCGGTCTCCAACTTCATCCCACATACTCTTGGGGCATCACACATATCGAGACAAAACTCGTATTCATTTTGTCCGAAATCCATTACAGGGTACTACCACCCTTAAAATGCACAAATCTTCCATAGACCATATTTCTTTTATCCTCAAAAATGGTCAAATCCTTCTTCATAGAGTAACAACTCATAAAATCCACATCAGTACCAACGATGCAACTTTATTCACTCTCAATTAATTACAATCTCTCGCTTTTCCATTACATGTCTCAACTCAACACCTCAATACAAAAGAAAATGTTCTCACTTCTACTACTCCATTTCTTTTGTTGCAAACTCAACTATCTAGCACAAGTTTCCTTCTCCTTGGGGCATTCTCTGGCAAAGTGCCCTGTTTCATTACAACGGAAACATATTACTTCTGGGAAGATTCGAGGTTTCCTTGTGATTATATAGCCTACTTGGGTCCTTGGCTTCCTTTTTGGGCAATCATTGAAGTAATGTCCTGAATTTTTGCACCTGAAACATGTGATATGACTCAGGTCTTTCTTTGTAGAAATTGGTTTGTTCCTGGGATCCAATCTACTTCTCTTCCTGGACTTTTCCATTCCAATCAGGGCTTCTATTTCCTGTGGGTCATAATCTACTTCCTCCGTCGGGAATTCTACTAGATCCCCATTCATACAATTCTGGGAGATGTGTCCTTCTTCTCCACATGAATAGCATGACTTGGTGCAGGGTTTAATTGGCTCTTCTTTGGGTGTGTCCTCCACCTCTTCCTTCATCATGGGTTCTTCCAAAATTTCCATAAGAGCTCCTTTCATTGCTTCTTTCTTCTGCTGGATGGTTCTTTGTACCATGGGGTAAATGTGACACTGAGCAGGATAGTGGGTAGTCCCTTCACACAAGAAACAAGTAATTTGCCTAGTTGGGCATTCTTCAAATGGGTGACTTCCTTCACAATTAGGGCATTCATCCTTGTGTTCTTTATGGGTGTGTCCTATTTCACCATAGAGCTTGCATGCACAAGGTTTCTTCATATCATTTCCATAAGGCTCCAATTTCTGGGACACAAACTGAGACTTTTGCAAAGTCATCTTTAATTCTCTCCAAGTGGTTACTCCTTGCCGTCCATTGATGGTTTGGTACATCCTCCACCAAGTAGCAGCACCTCTTTCAAAGCATTGAAGAGCATGCTGGGCCATATCCTTTCCGACTATAGGGTTATTCTCCATGTGATCCTCCATGTTCTGAATCCATCAGTCTGTCTCCAACTGACTCATCGATCCAGAAAATACAAGCTCATCTTCATTCATCCTCTATTGGGTTCATGGGTTTGGGGGTGGGATAAGAGAGATACAGAGGGATGCACACAATACAAACAAAAGTTTTGAAAAGACAGATTTTATTGTGGCTGTCGGAAAAACAACAAACAAATGACAGCTCACAATCGTCGCATCTAACATAGGTGTATAACAGGGGTTTGGTCTTCTAAGGTCAACATCGCCAAACTCTTCAAGCCTTGTTCAAGCCTCCAATGGCTTCTTCCTATCATGCTTGTCTTCTCAAGTTCTTTTGCTAGATCAACTCTTGTGACGCGAAGTCTCTCGTGACATCCTTTAATATTCCGGAGTTGCATTCCAAACTTCTGGTTTCAACATCCTTCACATGAACCATGGTCTACTGTCCTTCAGTTCCTGACAAATCTCCGTATCTCGAGGTTGTAACTCCTCCAGCTTGGCTACTTTCAGCTTTTGGTTTCTGAGTTCTCCACGAATTGCTTCCTTGTCTAATACGGCTTCATGGAGCTCCACCTTAAACTTCTTGATATATTACTCCAGATCCTGGTGATACACCAGCTAAGTTTAAAACTGCATCCTTTGCTGATAGATGCTCCATCAGCCTTCTACCATTTAATCCTTCCATGCATATGCATGCTTAACTCAGCACGGTGACAATAGCATATGCGGGTGATAATCTCATGGATAGCCGTGGTTGTCATTTCCATGAGCTATCTTTCCATAGTTGATATCTCCTACCTTAGGGTTTTCCTTGACAAATCCTTGAGTTCTCATGCTCCTTGTTTCAGTCTTTCCCCGATACACCTTGATCTCGGGTATTGACAACTTCCATAGTCTGCCAAGTTCCATAAGGGTAGCCTTCCTAGGTCATACAAATCTGGGAATTCTTCAGAGCCTTCAAATTCTCCTAGTCTTCAGAGTCTTCAATCACTGTAGTTTCCTATTATCATAATGTATGGTAAAATCCTCTTCATTCCGAATGGTCTTACTTGTCTGATATCCTGTACTTCTTGGGGTGGTCTCATCAGTCGAATCTTCGTGTGGTCAAAAGGGAAAGGGGGTATGGTTTCACTAAAGGAAAATTTGAATAAACTCAGAAGAGAAGAGAGGTAAAAGATCCTTTTGAAAGGGAAAGTTGTAGAGAAAAATCTTTGCTATGGGCTTGCCAGTTTCTAGGGTCACGTCCTACAGTCAACATGTGCTCTGATACCATCTAGTAGCGACCCGACCCGAATGGATCAAGTCTCTGTGCTTATGTGTCATCCCTGGATCAGTATGCTGACACACACAGTACTCGAAGGATTTATAACAGAGGTAAATCACATGTATAAAGTAACGTAAATACTATTACCTCAATCCAATATAGCGGAAGCAACAAGGTTGTGGATTCCCATCAACACCAACGTCAAAGTTGAGTGTAGAAATCGTAACCCTAACGTATCACTTACTCGTCATAAGAAACCTGCAACATGAGACGTTGCAGCCCGAAACGGGTCAGTACATTGAATGTACTGGCAAATTCACACCATAGAGAAAATGATGAACAATGGCTATCACTATATGCATATATGGCTGGTGGAAAGCTCTATGGTTATAAGGTTTTTGCGTAAAGCCAATTTTTCCCTACTGCAAAGGAATAAGATTAATTACTATCATGGTGGTTGTGAAACATCGAGAATGGTTGACAGCATTCTCAATCCCAATTAAAAATAATTAAAACCCAACAACATTAATTAGAGTAACATGTTGAGATTCACAATGATATTCAAGAACTAGATACTCAAGATGTCCATAATCGGGGACACGACTAATCATGATTAGTTTGTACACTCTGCAGAGGTTTGCGCACTTTTCCCCACATGACTCAATCGCCTCCGTTTGTTTTCTCGCACTACATGGTGTTTGAGAAACGGATGACCGAGACATAGTCTTTCAGAAGCACTAGCACCTTACATGTGGGGTAGACCGTACCACCTACAACCCCTACATCTGCTAGTCCACCCCGTAAGAGTTCGCACAACTTAGTCAACTATGCCAGAGCCCATAGTAGCATGTGGCTGCACACAGAAGTTTCTAGCATGAAATATCTTATGATCCCTTTGAGCCTGGGTGGCGGTCCAAAAAAAAAACAGGCAAGTCCTGATAGACATCAGGTGCCTCAATCCACCCAGATGTGTGTTTAAGTTGCCACCTTAGATAAACCATTAAAATTATCAACTCACATCTGTCATGGATATCACTCACCCAATCCACGTCTACTAGCATAGCATGGCATAATAAGCAAACGTAGAAGTAACTCCCAAAGGTTTCATAGTAAAACAGGTAATAGGTACTACCTCATCTACTTCCCATCCCACAATTTAATTAGATCTTAATCATGCAATGTGAGAGGATTGATCTAATGCAATAAAACTGGGTTGTAGAAAAGGTATGATCAAAGTGTGAACTTGCCTGCAATGTTGATGAAAATGATTCGCACTCAAAACTCTTGATAGATCTACTCATCACACTCCGGTCAATCTATCGTAAGCAAACAATAGTAACCACACAATAAGTACTCATCTAAAACACAAGTAAAACTCGAACAAGAGAACGAACCAGAAGGTTCAACTTAAGAACTCCGGTTGCAAAGAAAGAACGAACCGAACAAACAACGGAAAACAAACGGCGGAAGAAAACAACTCAGTTCTAGCAAGTTGAAACTAGCTCAAATTTTACCGGGGCAAAAACTTGTTTAAGTTGATTAGACGGAACGACGGTTTCGAAACGAAACTCCAGGCACTTGAATCACCTGATTCCGATAAACGAGCGAGAAGATAAACTAGAACGAAGATCGGATCTGAGATCGCCATCGCGGAATAAATCCGACGAGAAGAAAAGAAGAACGGTTAAACGAACGGGCGTCGTTAACCTAGAAGAATCCGGTGATCATGTTCGTTAGGACGAACGGTCCGGCGAACGGTCCAAAAGAAACTAAATCGAAAAAGAAAACGAATCCGATCTAGGGTTTCGGAGAAGAAAACCGAACGAAAAACCGATCTAGAAAACCGGAACAGTTTAGAGAAGAACCGGAAAGAAAACGAATTGGAAGAGAAGAAAAGAATCAGAACGATTAGAAGGAAACGATCTGAGGAAAAGAGACGCGGGGCAACCTCGGCGAGGTCTCGGCGAACGGGGCTCCGGCGGCGTGGGTGTGGGGTGGCGCGGCGGCGGTGTAGGGCGCGGCGGCGCAGGTGAGGGGCGTGGGGTGGGGCGTGGGCAAGGTGCGGCGGCGGCGCTAGGGCGCAAAGGCGGCGGCGCGGGTGTGGGGTGGCGCGGCGGGTGAGGGGCGTGGGGTGGGGCGCGGTTTGGGGAGGAGAGGGGGTTTTGATTTGATGATTTAGAGGGGGGGTGTTGGGGTATTTATATTGGGGAGGGGTGAGGAGACTTGGGGTAGGGGACAAGAAATAGAGTAGGAATAGGAAAAAGAGTAGGAAAAAGAGTCCTAGAAGAAAAATTGAAACAAAGGAAAAAGGGGCAAGGGGCTACCCTAGAATCCTTTTAGGATTCGTAGAGCAAGAGGCGGCGGCCTGGGGCGCTCCTGGCGCCTGGCGCTGTGCTGCGCGCAGGGAGGCTGCGGCTTGGCTTGGGCCTTTGGCCCGGCTGGGCCTTGGTCCAGTTTTGTTTTTAACTGATTCCGCGCGCAGAAAAAAAACAAAAAGAAAACTAAACGGGCTCCAAAATTCTAAAAGTAAATTTTCCCCGACTCCTAAAAATGAGTCGAACAAAATGAACTTTTCTCCGGACCTAAAAAGCAATTTTTGAAAACACGCATTTTCCCTATCCGAATAAAATGCAAATAAACACCGGAAAACAAAATTGATTTATCCATTAGATCTTCATTTTTTTCCTAACTTTGGGAAAGTCATATTATTCCCTCTCTTATATTTTTGATAACGGAAAAATTATTGAAGATGAAATAAATAAATCAAATGATCCTCTTTTCAAATTCGAGAAAACTCTCAAATATGAAAATAACGAAATCTCCAACTCTCTCCGAAGGTCCTTGAGTTGCGTGAAATTTCTAGGATCGACCAAAATGCAAGAAAATAAGATATGCATGATGATCTAATGTATAACATTCCAAATTGAAAATAAATTCAAAAGAACTTTGAATTTAATTCTTTGAAACTCCTAACTCATATTTCATATAATTTGAAGAAGTCATTTTATCTTCTCTCATGAAAATCATTGAGTTGCATAAAGTTTCAGAATCGGAAATATTTTCGAATGAAATTCAAATATTTTCAACACCCCTTGTCATTTAAATAAATGGAAGAAGTCATGTCATCTTCTCTCCGGGGTTTTTTGTTTGAAAAGAATTTGAATTCACGGAGATCAAAAGCAAATATGAAAGTTTGGGAAAGTCTTTTTATTCCCTCTCATTTAACTTTCAAAAGTTTCGAATTCACTCACTTTCAGACAATCAATCAAACAATCAGTCAAATCTAACTATTTGTTATAACATTCCAAAATTTAGAATTTTGGGATGTTACAGACTTACATCAGATCTAAACTAAGTATGCATCTGTATCAAAGGAATGTGTTGTATATGTGGACTGGGCTGCAGAAATGCCAGAATAGAGAGAATGCCTAGTCCTATCGAAGACTAGCATCTTTGGGAAACCACCATCTTGCAGCAACAGGAGGGAGTAGAGTAGCATAAAGTATAGTAGTAGTAGTGTTATCAACCTTGGACAGAGATCCCTTCTCGACTCCCCATGAGAAAGCAATCCCAGAGCCATACTATCCAGTTATCATCTCATATCCAAGTCTCATCACAATCCATTTCTCATCACAAGTATCTAGTTCTAGTTGTATCGATCGGGATATAACTCCAAGTGTCCGTGACCGTAGGACAGGCTATCGATAGATGTTTTCTTCCCCGCAGGGGTGCACCAGCTTACCCACCACGCTCGATTAACTTCGGCCGGACACACTTTCCTGGGTCATGCCCGGCCTCGGCCAAACAATATGCCGCAACCCGACCTAGGCTTAATAGAGAAGTCAGCATGCCTGACTAAACCTATGCCCCCAGGGATCATGGGCCATCTCCTCGAGAACTCCTGCACGTTGCGTACGCGGACGGTGAGCAGACCTAGCTACCTCCTTCAACAAGGCAGGTGCTTACGCAGTCCAACCCGGCGCGCGCCTCTCAGTCGCTGACGTCTATTAAGCTTCGGCTGATGTATACGACACAGAATGCCCATACTATGCCCACATGATGGTTAGTGCTATCAGGCCAGAGGCCCCTTGGATCAAATATCCAAATCGTAGTGGATTAGGAACGCGTGGTAACAAGCAGAGACTCACGAAAGATGTGACCCCGTTGCCCCGTCTCGAGTACTTGCGGCAAGGGCTAAGAATGCCCGGCCACACCTTGTAAGTATCTCGCGGGCACCTTCCAGGTCAACCCGACTCCACATCGCTCGCAATTAAGCTTGCGCGGGTACCACTCAGGGTCGACCCGTCTTTAGTAACATGGTTCAATGCAAAGTCATAGTAACCATAGTAACTATGTGTCTAACACCAAGGGGAAAACCCGAGGAATCACCCCCGGTGAATTCCACTCGATGTTGTCATCAAGGTGAACGTAGGAGGATCCACCCTCGAGGTTCATGTTTGATGGATTGCATGACAGAGCCGTAACGGAAGTGGTTAAGGAGGAAATCACCCTCGATGACCTTGACCGTAAAGCTACACTACGAAGATCTCATCAGGAGTGATGTAAGAGGTTCCACCCTCGGCACTCGATGGTAACTCTGCAGAGTCGTACAACTAGGGGGGGTGATGTGCGGTGTCGGGGCCTGGATGTCGATCACGTTGATCGAGTCATCAAACATAAAGCGGGGCAACTGGGACAAGGTGGGGGTCACTGATGGATCACTAACCATCTTATACTAAGTAGTTTAGGATAAGCAGGTAAGGTAAGAAAGCAGGTAACAACAACAGGCTATGCATCAGAGTAGGAGCATACAGAAAGCAGTAACAGTTCTAATGCAAGCATGAGAGGGAAAGAATGGGCGATATCCAAATGCTCAAGGGGGGTTTGCTTGCCTGGTTGCTCTGGCAAGGAGGGGGGGTTCGTTGTCGACGTAGTCGTTCACAAGGGCAGCATCGGTCTCGAGGTCTACCGGAGAGAAGAGGGGGAAGAAACAATAAATATAAAGCAAACATAGCACCACAAAGCATAACATGGCAATAAGATGTGCCGGGTGTGACCTAACGCGGTAGGAGGTGATACCGGCGAAGGGGGGATACATCCGGGAAAGTATCCCCGATGTTTCGTGTTTTCGGACAGTTGAACCGGAGGGGGAAAGTTGCGTGTCCGCTATGCCAGGGATGCGTGATAGACGAACGGAGGGCATATTCAGATTCGTCTCGTTATTCTGAGCAACTTTCATGTACAAAGTTTTTCCATCCGAGCTACGGTTTATTTTATATTAATTTTAAAAGATTTAAATCATTTTTGGATTTATTTAATTAATTTAATCAACATTATCTAGAAAAGTGTTTGCTGACGTCATCATGACGTCAGCATGACATCAGCAGTCAGTTGACTAAGTCAAATGACATGTGGGTCTCACTGGTCATTGACTTAGTTAATTAAACAAGGTTAGTTAATTTAATTAAAGTGATTAGGTTAATTGAATAGGCTTAATTAGATTAATTAACATGATTAATTAAGTTATTTATTTATTTATTATTTTAAAACCCTTTAAAAAAACGTTCTGGGCTGAGCCCACTTGTCATTGGCCCCGGGGGCCCTAGCGGATCGGGCGCAGGGGCGTATCTGGGCGGGCGTAACCTCCCGAATCGGGGGGACGCGAGTGCGGGCGCCGGTGCGACGCCGACGAGGCCACGTCGGGGCGGGATGGCAGGTGCGGCGGCGGCCGCAAGGGTAACGGAGCGGGCGTACAGGGGAGGCTGGAGGGAGTAGGCGGCAGCGCAGGCGCGGCCGGCGAACAGCGGCTGCAGCGCGCGGGCTGGCCGGCGGCCACGACAGGGCAGGCGGAGGTGAGGGCAGCAGGGGAAGGCTGCGGTCGAGGGAGGCGGCAGGGCAGACGGTCGGTGGCGCTAGGCGTGGCGCAGGAGGGCGACTGCACG
>NC_041380.1:300514721-300524862 GCF_002162155.2 Triticum dicoccoides | reverse complement strand
GTGTGTGGGGGGTGGTGGTGGTTGGGCTAGGGTTATGGGTGAGGGGGTTATGGAGGGGCGGCTGGGCCGGTTAGGGCCAGAGATGGGTTGGTTGGCTCGTCTGGCCTAGTGGGGGGGACTTTTCTCTTTAATCTAATCTGTCAAACAATTGTGTCAGTTTGCAATTAGTTGAAAATAGCAAATGATTTTTGATGAACAAGGAACTTGGCACATAACTGAAGCACATTATGTCTAGGAGTCACAAAAAGTTTGAGGTGCAAAGGAGTTGTCTAACCATTTTTAAAAATTGAAAAGGCCAATTTTAAATGTTGGCAGACCACTAAATAAATTCCCAGGGGCACTTGGGAATCCAAAAGAGGTTGGTTCCAACATGACAAATAACCAGAGATTATTTGCCACACTTTTAACATTTTAGTTTTCATGTTTGAGAACTTTGAGTTTTGGACTTTAATTTGAAATTTGAAAATTGAGCTGGATTTGAAACAAAGTGATATTAGCAACAGTAACAATGATGACAAGGCATCATTAGAAGGGGATTACTGTAGCTGATCTATCGGGGTGTTACATTAGCCCTGCCTTCAAAGTGAGATTTTCTAAGGTGGTACCGATACTGTCGCAGAGCAGACTGAAAAACATGAGTGGATGCTTGTTTAGTTGTATCATCTTTCGGATCCAACTTGAACCTCATCTGTTGAAAAAAGAATGTGAGTCTTATTAGGAGGAAGCTAGAAACTATGGGGCAGAGCAAGACAATATTACGAATTGCGATGAATAACATTACTTACGGATAAATGGTCAGGGAAGGTGTTAAACTGGGTATTGTCTTTCTCATTCCTATACCTGATCCACATTGGGAGGATACGTGCATGACACCTAACGGCAACGGCTGCCTCTGATACTAACTTGGCTGACTCTGTAGCATCACGTGGCCTTTTTAAACCTACCTAAAAATGGATCTCCATTCTTCCTCCTTTAGATTTTGTTAATCTGTCAAGCATTATCCCTGATGTCTGTTTCCGCTTGCGCCGTGGTGCTAGTTCAACAACGAATATGGAAAGTGTTAGTGTACATCAAACTATGAGAGTACATATAAAGGAGCATGCAACTGCAATTTGACTCGGTTAGGTACTGTTTTGGTGTTGATGCTCATGAGGTTCATCTGATCTTGCCAAGTCCCGTTGTGTCAGCAGTGCTTAGGAAGTAGTGTTAGGTGTGAAGGCAGCTTGGGAACTGGCCAGTTCCGGAGCAAACGAACGAGTAACTCGTTGAGATGCTGGTACAGTTGAAGCGGATGCTGCAGCTGGTGGAGCAGGTGATACTGTGTTTGTAGATTTAGCCGATGGACTTGGACCTTCTACTGCACTATAAGTACCAGCACAATCTGGATGGCAGATCCTTTTCCGTTTCTCCCGACGGGTAACACCACTCCCTACTATATTATTTTCCTTGCTCTTTTTTGACTTTGCCATGTCAAGCCGTACCCACAACACAAAAGAATAAATTGCTCTTTAAAACTCATTGATGCATGATACAGACAAGCAATACTTTGATGTAAGACAACCGTATGAGGATGGAATATGTAAGAAAAACAGGACGACATGACATATTCACAGCTAGGATGTGTAAACTAAGCAGAAGGATTTTCAAGAAAATAGAAGTAATGCAAGCTAGACACCATATGAAAGATGCAACCAATATTACTCTTCCAAGTTAAAAGTGTCTTGTCATAAGTGGCAATTCGAAAAATTAGAAGCAGTACAACTTAGAAATCAATGCAAGATGCAACCACTATCAAACTGCCATGTTAAAAGCGTCCAATCATGAGTGACTGATGCGGGATACACAACAACAATACTTTGATGTAAGAACATGGTATGATAGATATGTGCAGTGTATTCTAGACACAGAACGCCATGTCACATGCACATGTATGACGTATAAACTCAGCAGGTGCAATTTAATCAAAATAGAAGAAATACATACTAGACAACATATGCAACATGAAACCAATTATCACACTGTCAACTTAGAGCAAGCACCTGCGATGGTGGAGTACGGGAGACGAACTCATCATGTAGACTTGGGACTTCAACTTCATTAGCAGTAGTAGTGGAAAATCTAGAGAGTCTCTGTTTGCGTCGGTGCGGAGGACCACCAACATCCCCTAACTTACTCTTTTCCTTCCTATTTTCTGATATTGCCTTATGAAGTCAAAACCACAAGAAGATGAATAAAATTAGCTCTGCATAACTGGTTGATGCATGATACAGACGAACACTACTTTGATGTAAGGCAAGCGCAGGATAGGAGGATGGAATATATACAAAAAAAGACAACGTTTCATATTCACACGTACGATAGGAGGATGGAACATGTATGAAAAAACAGTAAGCGGAAGGCATTTCAACAAAATTAGAAGAAATGAAAGCTAGACACCATATGAACATGCAACCAATATCACTCTATTAGGTAAAAAGTGTCTTGTCGTAAGTGCCATTTCAAGAAATTAGAAGCAGTTCAAGCTAGAAGACAATGCAAGATGCAACCTACATCACAGTCCCAAGTTAAATATGTCTTATGGGTAAGTGATCGTTGCAGGTATAAGTTGTAAGCTACGCAGATGCAATTCAACATAATCAGAGGCAATACAAACTAGACATCATACGGAAAACGCAACTACATATAACAGTTCCAAGTTAGAGCAAGCACCTGTGATGGTGGAGTTGGGGAGATGTGCTCATCATGTACACGTATGTTCTAGAAACAGGAACACGTGTCATATTCACAGGCATTATGTGTAAAGTAAGCAAATGCAATTCAACAAAGTTAGAAGCAACACAAGCTAGACATCATATGCAACATGCAACCACATATAATAGTGCCAAGTTAGAGCAAGCACCTGTGATGGTGGAGTAGGGGAGATGTGCTCATCATCTACACAACTACGTTGGCTGTCCAACCTTGTGTTGTCTTGCGAATCTTGTTGGGAGGATGGCGGAGTAGAATCTGTAGAGACCCCTTGTTTGAGTTGCCCCGAAGGACCACCATCATCCACTACCAGACTAATTTCCTTCAGTTGTAATGATTTTGCATTGTGAAGTCAAACCGATAAGGAAAAGGAATAAAATTCGCTCTTCATAACTCATTCATGCATGATACTGACGAACACTACTCGGATGAAAGGTAAACACATGATGCGAGGATGGAATATGTATGAAAAACAGGATGGCGTGACATATTCATACCTATCATGTGGTAACTAAGAAGAAGGCATTTCAACAAATTAGAAGCACTGCAAGCTAGACACCATATGAAAGATGCAACCAATATCACTCTGCCAAGTTCAAACTGTATGTCGTTTCAACAAATTAGAAGCAGTACATGCTAGAAATCATATGCAAGACACAACCAATATCACAGTGGCGACTTAAAGGTGCCTTATCATAAGTGACTAATGCGGGATATGCAAGAACAGTAGTCTGATGTAAGAACATCGTGTGATCAGATATAGTATGTTCTAGAAACAGGAACATATGTCATATTCACAAGCATTATGTGTAAAGTAAGCAAATGCAATTAAACAAAGTTAGAAGCAATAGTACAAGCTAGACATCATACACAACATGCAACCACATATAATAGTGCCAAGTTAGAGCAAGCACCAGTGATGGTGGAGTAGGGGAGATGTGCTCATCATCTATACAGCTACGTTGACTGTCTAGCCTTGCATTGTCTTGCGAATCTTGTTGGGAGGATGGCGGAGTAGAATCTATAGAGAACCTCCATTTAAGTTGCTCGGAAGGACCACCATCATCCAATGCCTTGCCAATTTCCTTCATCTTTATTGATTTTGCATTGTGAGGTCAAACCAACAAGAAAAAGGAATATAATTCGCTCTTCAGAACTCATTCATGCATGATACTAACGAACACTCTGATGAAAGGCAAAGTCATGATACGAGGATGGAATATGTACGAAAAAATGGCCGGCTTGACATATTCACACATATGATGTGGAAACTAAGCAGAAGGCACTTCAAAAAATTAGAAGCACTGCAAACTAGACACCATATGAAAGGTGCAATCAATATCACTCTGCCAAGTTAAACTGTCTCGTCATAGGTGGCGTTCGTCAAACTAGAAGCAATACATGTTAGAAATCATATTCAAGACGCAAACCAATATCACACTGCCAACTTAAAGTGTCCCATCATAAGTGACTGATGCAGGATACACAAGAAGAGTAGTTTCATGTAAGAACATGGTGTGATAGACATATATAGTATGTACCAAAAACAGGAAAGCGTATCATATTCACACGTATCATGTGTAAGCTAAGAAGATGCAGTTTACACTAATTAGGAGCAATACAAGCTAGACACCATATGCAACATGCAACCAGATATCACACTGCCAAGTTAGAGCAAGCACCTTGGATAGTGGAGTAGGGGAGCGGAGACTTGGACCTTGTAATGCACTGTCAATACAAGGAGAATTGGTACAGATGCTCTGTTTACGTTGCTGCAGAGGACCACCATCATCGCCTTCCTTACTATTTTCCTTCCTGTTTCTTGATTTTGCCTTGTAAAGTCAAACCCACAAGAAAAAGGAATAAAATTTGCTCTTCAGAACTCATTGATGCATGATACTGACGAACATTACTTTCATGTAAGGCAGCCGCATGATAGGAGGATGGAATATGTATGAAAAACAGGACGGCGTGACATATTGACATGTATGGTGTATAAAGTGTAAACTAAGCACAAGGTGCTTGAACTTGTTAGAATCAATGCAAGATAGAAACCATATGAATGATGAAACCAATATCACTCTGCCAAATTAAAAGGGTGCCCTAACAAATGTATTTGACCAAATTAGAAGCAATACATGGCAACAGGCTAGAAATAATATGCAATATGCAACGAATAAAGGTGACTCACCGTAAGTGATTGATGCAGGATACAGAAGAGAGGTAGTTTCATGTAAGAACAAGTTTAACACATAGATGTAGTGTGTACCAAAAATAGGAAGGCATGTCATATTCACAGGTATAATGTGTAAACTAAGCAGACGCAATTTACCCTAATTAGAAGCATTACAATCTAGACACCGTATGCAACATGCAACCACATATCACACTGCGAAGTTAGAGCAAGCACCTATGATGGTGGTGTGGGGGAATTGCGGTCATCAACTAGAGAGCTACGTTGACTATCTTCATTTAGCCTTGCTGTTTCTTGAGAATCATGTGCGGAGGATGACGCTGCACTCTTTAAACGAGTATGGCGTCTCACAGTAACCCAGTGGCGTGACTGTCTCATCATAAGTGATTGACGAGGGATACAAAAGAGCATTAGTTTGATGTACGAACATGGTTATTAGACATATGTAGTATGTATGAAAAACAGGAAGGCATGTCATTATCAAAGGTATAATGTGTAAAGTAAGCAGATGCAATTTGACCAAATTGGAAGCAATACAAGCTAGACACCATATGCAACATGCAACCACATTTTACAACGCGAAGTTAAAGCAAGCACCTGGGGTGGTTGTGTGTGGCAATTGAGATCATCAAATGCAGAGCTAACGTTTACTGTCTCCAACTGCTGACACTGCACCCTTTAGAGCACTGAAACACTTAGTGCTTATCTTCGAATTACACTCGAGCGACTTCTGTCTTTTCTTTTCTGCATTCATCAACACTGCGCCAGAGTCTGAAATACCCATGCATAAAAAAATAATAGTGTGAGTATGGGTGAAGTGTGTGCACAAATAGTACGCTGTAAAGGTAGCAGATAGCAGGTCGGTGAGAAATAAATGACGGGAGACATATGATAGCTCTACAACATGCATGGCGCACTAAATTACTACAGGATTCTATGAAAATAACAGTCGACTAAAAACAAATAGGTCAGTCCATTTTTTCTACACCGTCCGGTGTACAAAGAACGGGCAGATCGCCTTCATCTACCTCCAGCCAGTTAGTGTTGATGATCTTCCTCGAAACGCCAGCGACCACCGGCCCAGTTCCCTGCCTGTGCCCTTCCCTCGACCTCACCGCACCGCCCCTAGCCATCCATTCAAGCCCTGCCGACCTCCAGATCGGGCGCAAGAAGCTCCTGCACCCACACCCCTATGATAGACACCGATGCGCCGCTTCCCCGGTGAACAGGCGGACTAGGTGCTCTGCGCGCCTAAGCGGGTGCCGCTTTTTTTAATTGCGGTTCGACTGACCCTGAATTGAAATCCAGGCGGGCTACTGACCTCTAGCGAAGGTGAAATAGTAAAGGGAGGAAACCTTGTGCATTTAGTATCACGAAGAAGATGCAGCAAGAAGCGCTCAACTAGTTTCTTTCGTGGGATGAATACGGTGTGAGCAGAGACATAAGGATTGCACGAATAAGGGAAGAGGAGTACCTCTTTCTGCTGGCAGTGCTGTGTCCTCCTTATATTTTTCCAACGATCTTCTGTGGTTCGCTGGAAATGAGAAGTTGTGGAGGACGGTGGAGCCTTGGACGAACCCATGTCCAAGTTATTGAGTGTGGTGCGGTGGCCGTCTGTCGGTGGCGGGGAACCAGATCCGAGGCGGCGAACAGCAGCGTAGAGGGAACGACTCCGGTGCGGTGAACGGTTGCAACAGTGGAGCGGCAGCAGTAAGGCACAGGACGGCGTGGTCGGAGTGGTTTTGGTATGACGCACGTCGGCATCGGCGTCGTGGAGGCAGCTCTACCTCGACTTTAGCTGCTAAGTCCTTGAGGGCGTTGCGGTTGCGGTTGCGTTGGAGGATGACGTCAGGGTACCGACTCCGGCGTGATGGAGGAGGGCAGCGGTGGATTGGGCGCTATGGGGTGGAGGACGGAGGAGGCTGGGGTTTCGTGGCTGGTGCAGAGGGTGTTTTGGCCCCCACGGAGTATAAATGGGGAAACGGAGGGAGGCGTGTAACTAAGGGGGAACAATGTTTTGGTTTGGGACACGCTTGTTTTAAATTTGGGGAAAGTTACAAACTTTGCCCCCATCTAAAATTTCGGACGTATTGCGGGTTGGGGGTAGGACATTAATCTCAGGTGCCCAAATGTGGGCGGGATAGATTTCGCCGGAGCGCATGGGTGTTTAGGCGCCCATGGCGTATGAATGCTTCTTGGAGGCGGTTGAGACTGGCGTCATGGTGAAGTTACAAACCTACCCCGGTTTAGACCTTTGGACATCGGGCCGATAGGCTACATGGACCAGAGTCAGGACAGTAATTTCCTACCACCAAACATTAGTCTCGCGCGGTTTCGGGTGACCAGAGGCCTATTTGGCACTTCGTTCAATATTTGGGATCAGAAGCATTAATGTTTTCGGTTCTCTTGAATTGAACTTTCAGGATTTGTCAAACTGCACAAATCTTTAATCTTGAGAATCCTAAAGCTACGATTATTTTGGAATGGAGGGGGTACATTTGAATATACATTGTACATGAGTATATATTAAAAAATATTCAACTTACCTCAGTTCATGTATGGTTCCAGATATAATCTCCTTGGTTGCAAAAAAAGTTAGACATGCGTATGAATATATATAGCATGTTCAAACGCACAACAAAGACTGATGCCCCGTTTTACATCTGATTTACAAATGCCATCATCTCGGCTTCAAATTGATGAATGCACTTCCTATGAATTCGAATCTTCGAAACCCCCTTTATGTTGAATTCGACATGTATTCTATTTCGTAGCTAGCAATTTGGAATGTATCCATGCAAGTGACAGATGTATAAAGTGCTTCACACTAACAACATGGAGTGCACTAATTAATGTTTATATATGAATTACAAAAGCATCCATTGCCTGTATTTCAAAGCGCTCTCACTCTATGGATCAATAATATGAAATAAACACATGCAGATGCTAGAATTCAATAGAGTATGGGTGTCTAATAGACCGATTCTCGTCCATACGCAATTTGCAAAATTCATGATCTCATCCAAAAATAATAATGCCATTTATATTTTAATTTAATGCATAGAACCGCCTTTTACACGTAGATGCACTATGCCTCGGCCCGTTCTCACAAACGTGCTATATATCTCTCTATCTACCTCATAAGTGCACACACTTTATATGCGTTGGCATTTCTCTTTCACACATGCTCACAATCTCTCTCGGTGTGTCGGGGAGTCTCACGCACATGCTCTCTCTGTATCTCTCTCTCTCTCTCTCTCTCTCTCTCTCTCTTTCTGACTACTATGTACCACTCTTTTCACTAATCTCAGTTGGAAAACACTATTTCTCTCACATGCATATATACACACGCACGGTCTCTACTAGGCCTCTATACGCACATATATGTGCCTATGTGTCTCCCACACACACATTATCTTTAGGACTCTCTCGCACACATTGCCCCCCAGACACACCTCTCTCTTAGTAGTTGGCAGATATGATTCCATCATATCATTCGGTAGGATATCCCTGACTGTTAGACTGGATGATAATACGAGGCAAAGTTTTACCCTAGTTCGGACCCTTGCAGTTGAGGAAAAAGCCTACTCCTGGTACTGTATATCAATGATAGGGGTGTGTACAAAGTACACGTGAATACCAGGCATTGTGCGTGTGTGTATATTATCGACGAACTAGCCCCCAAGCTTCTATAACATAATGGGGGCCTAGGGTTACAAATCATATATAGTCAGCTTATCACCAGTGGGGATAGAGTCCTCCGCGACTCTGGTAGCTAGCTTCGTGTTGTACGCCGAGTCCTCCATATGGGTCTTCGTATAACGCGTCTCGGTCCAACCTATGTGGTGCATGATGGAACCAACCCATGAGTCCTCATGTTGACCCACCACAACTAGAAATGATGTGCCCACCACACCACACACGCAATCAGCCACTAAGAAAATAAGCATATACAATAGTACAATGTTATACATGAAAGTTAATTGCATGGTGCATCCAAAAATATTTGTTCTGCATTGTGAATGTTTATATATTCTGCTAAAATATTAGTCATGGGAAAGAGAAACGAAGGGCATATCTCTCCTTGTCTGCACCGGACACCCCCTCTTTCTACACCACTTTCACGTATGCACACAAACTATCTCTCGCCCCTCTAAAAGTATGCATGCCCACGACACATTCACGCGTGACGGTCACTGTGTTTCAAGCTAAGGCACTATACGGTCACTGGACTTCAGAATATGCTCATTACGGTCACCGTATACATTCTCGTGGTGATCATACGGTATCTAGCTCACGATACGTCTCCGTATTTTCTTGATGACACTGACGGAGTTTGCATTTGATGCGTGCTCCGTATTTTGTTGACGACACTTACAGTCATTGTAAGAGAAAGCACGATATGGTCACTGGGCTTCAGAATAAGCTCATCACGGTCACCACATACATTTTGTCGTGCTAACCAACATGTGGTTGGATGGTTAGGAGGATAGTGGTTTCTCGAGCCCACCAGGGTTAAAGTCCCGGTGCTCGCATTTATCTGGGTTAATTTCAGTATTTTCCGATGATGTGCGTTCAGTGGGAGGATACGTTCCACTCGACTACGAGGCACCTATGGTGACTTCGTAAAATCTCAAGATCATATGCTGGCTCACTCTCTCGAAGGTGCTCATAGGGGTAGGGTATGCATGTGTGCGCTTATAGAGGTGAGTGCTTGCGCGTATATATGAGCCCTTGCGTCTGTACCGTGTTAAAAAAATACATGTCATGATTATACGATCACTGGCTCACCCGTACACAATCAATTGACCAGTCAAACGTTCCACGTGGCGCAACTAGTGTTGCACCATCGGGGCGCGTAACCGTGGGGCCCACCTGTCAGCCCGTATATGAAAGAAAGAAATGGTAGTTTGAGTTTGTACCGTGTTAATAAAATACATTTTAGGGTGATCATACGGTCAGTGGCTCACCATACAACACTGTAATTTGTTGATGACACGATCAATTGACCAGTCAAACGGTCCACATTCAGCAGCGCACATTACCATTGGGCCCACCCGTCAGCGCGTATATGAAGGACAGAAATGGTAATAAATTAGTGGTAAGTGGGTACTCGAAGTCGTGAGACCTCTGGTTGGCAGTCACCAGCGGTGGGGGGGAGCGTTGATTGGGCGGTGGGGTGGGGATCGCCAGAGAAAA
>NC_041380.1:300494237-300514350 GCF_002162155.2 Triticum dicoccoides | reverse complement strand
GCAGACCGACGGCAGGGAGTGGTTTTGGGGCGGGCGGGGCGGCGCGGGCCGGCCGGCGGTACGGTCGGTGGTGACTGGCGGCTCACGGGGGTGAAGTTTGATGACAAACTGCAGGCCCTTGATTTCGTATCTAACGGCTGGAAAATCTAATGAGCAGAGATGAAAAAGTCAGTTGATTGACGTGTGCCTCACCCCACACATACACATGCACGCACGCAAGACACGCACGCATGCAAGCGTGCAACACTAACACGTACACATAACGAACACACACACGCATGCAGGCGTGCAACACTAACACATACACATGCACTCACGAACACACGCACGTACGCACACATGTGTGCAACACTGAAATGTACCCTTGCACGCACGCAACACTCGCATGCCTGCATGCACACATCACACGACGGAAGACACACGCTCAACCTATACGTGCATGCACCCTTTGTTAAGGACATGGATTGTTACGGGTATTAATCAATCTTATCTGTGATAAGCAGAGCATTGATGTTTGCAGCGGTATTTATGAATCACAACGTATCGAACGGGCTATCAACATAGTAGGCTTATCTACATGAAAAGGATGATGTCACACTCAATGAACAATCATCGGTTTATGAAATGCCCGCTTCTGACCGCCCTGGCCCACAAAAGGTTCCTCTGCTGTGCGCTGCCTGCGTTGGGTCACTGACATGCAGGCCATGTACCCAAAGAGCCCACACGTCAGTGGAAGAACGGCACGGTGTCCTACGTCAGAGTCGAGGGCGCCACTCGCTGCACACCCGGCTGAACACGCATCCTTGCCGCATTCAAATGCCTCCATCAAACCCGCCCGTGTGGAAGCCGAGAAACCCACTCTGGACACATGTCTGGCATTAAATGCAACGCTGGCTGAGCTTCCCCCATCCGTCGTCTATTTAATCTCCTATTTAAATGAGGCCAAACGCCGGCCAAGAATCACACACCTCCACCGCTCCCCTATCTCCTCCTTCACCATTTTGTCCACTCTTACAATGGCTTACGAAGAGTAGTTATTCCTCACAAGCCATTTGTCTAGGTTTGTATCTCTCACACACACCCACATAGGTGGGGGACGTGCACGAAGAGAAGAGGTGCACGCACGGTGCACGTACTCCCGTCTCTTTTCCAACCACACCCGCACGGGTACACGGTGGAGTGTAAGTGCATCTAGTGCCACCCCTAGTTGGTTTTGGAGTATTGACAACAAACCTAGTTGAGGGACTAATGTGTTTGTGAGAATTGTAGGATAACACAGGTAGAAGTCCCTCATTGATTCGGTTTTCCTACCAGAGATGACCCCTAAAAATGTATGAAGACATTGAAGTCAAAGGTGGTATATGAAGATATTCACATTGAAGACTATGACAAGAGAAGACACCACATGAAGCCTATGGAGCTCGAAGACTTAGATCTTTCGTAGTTCTCTTTCTTCTGTTTTGAGTCATAGGAACCACCGTACTGTTAAGTGGGGTCCAAGAGAACCAGTCAGAATGACTGAAGTGATGCTTAAACAAAACCTATGTCTTCAAGTGAAGACTTTGAGAGCGAATCTTGTCCAGAGTCGGGCAAGTCAGCTTTGCTTGAAGCCCAAGTAAAGTTGCCGTGTGAGTTTGAAATTTGACCATTGGAACACGTGTCAGTTCCTTAGTGACCCAGGGTCATTTCGGACAAATCAGGTCGGGTTGCCAAGTGGCTATAAATAGCCCACCCCCTACAACCATAAACGGTTGGCTGCTCAGATTCAGAGTACGGCTTTTGTCGTTTGAGAGCAACCCACCTCGAAGCCTTTGAGAGAGAATTCCTTGCGAGGATAAAGCCCTAACCACCTAGAGCCAAAGAGAATTAGGCATCACTTAAGTCTTCTTGTCTGTGTGATCTGAAGACTTATTACACTTGAGGACTGTGCATCCTCCAGCCGGTTAGGCGTCACGTTCTGATTATCCAAGAGACATTGTGGATTGCCGGTGAACGAAGTCTATGAAGGTTTGGGAGTCTACCTTGAAGACTTACCAGAGTGATTGGGCGAGGTCTGTGTGACCTTAGCTCAAGGGGAATACGGTGAGGACTGGGTGTCCTGAGCTGCGTGTTCAGGACTGGGTGTCCAGGACTGTGTGTCCTAAGGTTTAAATACCTAACCGCCCTAACCAGACGTACAGTTGTCACAGCAACTGGAACTGGTCCAACAAATCATTGTTTTTAGCGAGTCACTGGTTTCATCTTCCCTTCCCTTTACTTACTGTTACTCCTTGTGAAGTCATTGTATGTTTGCACTATCTTTTGTCTTCACTGAGTGACTGCGTGTTCTGTGTGGCTTCACAATATCTTCCTACCTGATCCTTACTACATTGCTGCTATTAGTCATTGTGCTTTCACTCTATTGAATACTTGACTATGGCTTGCCTAGTGTAGTCTACCTTCCGCTGCAGGGTAATAGGTTTATTTCTATCGTTTGTCTTCATAACTTCCACGTTTTGAAGACTTCCGTAAAAATCGCCTATTCACCCCCTCTAGTCGATATAAAGCACTTCCAATTGGTATCAGAGCAAGGTGCTCCCTTGTTGTGTGTGATTCGGGTTAACCACCTGGAGTTTTAGCTATGTCGATTGTAGGGATAATTAAAGTCTCCGCTGCGTGCCCCGTCTTCGATGGAACTGAATATCCCTACTGGAAGAATAAGATGCGCATGCATCTTGAAGCCATTGACATCGACCTATGGTATGTCATCAAGAACGGCGTTCCCAAGGCTGGAGAAGGTGTCACTGCTGCTGATGTCAAGAAGTTCGTTCAACTGGACTCTACTACCAAGAATATCATATGTGGTCATCTGACCAAAGGACAATATGGCCGTGTGAGTGCTTTGGAAACATCTAAGCTGGTCTGGGACTGGCTCTCCAAGGTCAATGAAGGCGTCTCAACCCAGAGAGATCAGAGAATCAGTGTCCTTCACAACCTCTTCAACCGCTTCAAGCGAAATGACAATGAGAATGTCCAGCTCACATTTGACCGACTCACTGACATCACAAATGAGCTTCAAGCCCACGACGCTACTGAGATCACCAAACATGAAGTCGTCAAGACACTACTGACATTACTTGATAGTTCGTTTGACACCCTAGCCCTGATGATTCAAGAACGTCCTGATTTCAAGACACTCGATCCGTCTGACATACTTGAGAGGCTCAACACACATGAGTTTCAGCTTTCTGAGAAAAGAGATATCTACGGTCCAAACTATGGGCGAACTCGTGCCTTGAAGGCAAAAGTTGTCTCCTCATCTGAAGAAGAATCTGACAGCAGTTCGGATGAACCTGAAGACATTGGAAGGGAACTTGCTATGCTTGTGAAGAAGTTCCAAAAATTCACCAAGAAGAAAGGTTTCAGAAAGTCTTCCCGATCAAGCTCAAGGAATGATGAAGCTTCTGCTCACGACTACAAGAAGAAAACATGTCACAAGTGCAAGAAACCTGGCCACTTCATCTCTGAGTGTCCACAGTGGGACAATGAGAACACAAAGAAGAAGAAGAGCAAGGAATATGACTCTGACGACAAGAAGAAGAAGAAATACTCAAAGTCTTCTTCCAAGTCTTCCTCAAAGTCTTCATCACAGAAGAAGAGCTCATCTGGCAAGGCACGTGCATTTGTTGGCAAGGAAATGGATTCAGAGGAGGAGTCCGCTTCTGAGGAGGCGGAGGTGGAGTCTGAGGAGGAGTCCGATTCAGGCGTCGCAAGTTTGGCTACAACATACGTTGCCAAGTCCATCTTCAACACTGAAGACAATGACTTCATCACCGACACCGATGCAAATGACAAGGACTACTCCGCTTCTACCTACTGCTTCATGGCACGCGGTGCCAAGGGAAAGGTCTCCAACAGAAAACCAAAATCGTCTGACGCTATTGCTGGGGACCTTAAACATCTTATAGGGCGCAAGATCAAATGCCCGAATGGTCTTACTATGTACTTCGTTCCTGAATCGCTTGCTACTCTCCCTATTAGTCCTAATCTGGATCTAAGTCTAAGCTTTCATAACCCACTGGTTTGTCAAATGTTTTTGCTTCACAATGCTCTTCGTGAAGCCTATCCCCCTAACTGCACTATAGGGTACGACACCAGCGTCTTCAGAATGGATTATTGATAGTGGGTGTACAAATCACATGACTGGCAAAAGAAGCCTTCTTATGGACTCAACCTTACGTCCATCCGACAAGAGCCACATCACATTTGCTGACACTGGTAAAAGTAAGGTATTGGGTCTAGGTAGAGTTGCAATCTCAAGGGATCAACACATGGATAAAGTCATGCTTGTTGAATCCCTTGGCTTCAACTTAATGTCTGTCTCAATGCTTTGCGATTTAAACATGATCGTAATATTTGGAAAATATCATTGCCTTGTTCTAATGGAATCTGACAAGTCTCTAGTATTTGAAGGGTATCGAAAAGACGATTTGTACGTGGTAGATTTCTCAGCAGGACCACAGCTTGCCGTATGTCTTCTAGCAAAAGCTTCAGAATGCTGGCTCTGGCATCGGAGGCTTGGGCATGCTGGCATGAGGAACCTCCACACCCTGGCAAAGAAGAAGCATGTCATAGGCATCAAGGGCGTCAAGTTCAAGAAAGATCACTTATGCGGTGCCTGTGAGGCAGGAAAGATGACGAGGGCCAAACATCCCTCGAAGACAATCATGACCACTACTCGACCCTTCGAACTGCTTCACATGGATATTTTCGGTCCCACTCATTACTCAACTCTTACTACTACTGCTTGTCTCTATGGCTTTGTCATTGTTGATGATTATTCTAGATATACTTGGGTGCACATAATCCTTTAGAAGACTGAAGTGCAGGATGTCTTCAGACGCTTCGCCAATCGAGCAATGAACAAATATGGTGCCAAGATAAAGCATATCAGAAGTGACAATGGCACTGAATTCAAGAACACTGGCCTTGATACATATCTTGATACCTTGGGCATCACACATGAATTCTCAGCCCCATACACGCCACAGCAGAATGGGGTCGTCGAACGCAAGAACAGAACACTCATTGAGATGGCCAGAACGATGCTAGATGGATACAAGACTCCAAGAAAATTCTGGCATGAAGCCATTGATACTGCATGCCATACAATCAATCGTGTTTATCTTCACAAGCTTCTGAACAAGACATCTTATGAGCTCCTTACTGGCAAGAAGCCAAATGTCAGTTACTTCAGAGTATTTGGCGCCAGGTGCTGGATCAAGGACCCACATCACACCTCAAAGTTTGCACCAAAGGCACATGAGGGTTTTATGCTTGGATATGGAAAGGATTCGCACTCCTATAGAGTCTTCAATCTCTTCCATTACAAAGTGGTTGAAACAGTGGATGTGCGGTTCGATGAGACCAACGGTTCACAAAGAGAGCAACTGCCAAATGTGCTAGATGAAGTTCCATCCAGTGAATCAATCAAGCTAATGGGAACTGGAGAAATTGTACCTTCTGAAGCTCATCCTGAAGAAGAACTTATCATCTCAGCACCTGATCAACATGAAGACAATGCTCAGCCTGAAGACATTCCTTCTAACAACGACAATGATCAGCAATCTTCGCTCTGTACATCCTCGCGTTGCCAATGAAGTGCAAATTGAAAGAATAATTGATAGCATCAATGCACCCGGTCCACTCACTCGTTCAAGGGAAACTCAGCTAGCAAATTTCTGTGGGCACTTCGCATTCGTCTCAGTAACAGAACCCAAGAAAGTTGAAGAAGCCTTCATGGAACCTGAATGGATTCAAGCTATGCAAGACGAGCTTCAACAGTTTGAGCTGAATAGTGTATGGGAACTGGTCAAGCGTCCCGATCCTCGGAAGCGCAACATAATAAGCACCAAATGGATCTACCGCAACAAGCAAGATGAGCATGGTCAAGTTGTCAGAAACAAAGCTCGTCTCGTTGCTCAAGGATATACTCAAGTGGAAGGCATTGACTTCGATGAAACATTTGCTCCTGTGGCTAGACTTGAAGCCATACGCATACTGCTGGCCTATGCAAATCATCACAACATACTTCTTTATCAAATGGATGTGAAGAGCGCCTTCCTCAATGGCAAGATTGAAGAAGAAGTCTATGTTGCACAACCTCCTGGCTTTGAAGATCCAAAACATCCTGACATGGTATACAAGCTCAACAAGGCACTGTATGGCCTCAAACAAGCCCCTCGGGCCTGGTATGACACACTCAAATACTTCCTGAAGAGCAAAGGCTTCATACCTGGTTCTCTCGACCCCACTCTCTTCACGAAGACATATGATGGTGAACTGTTTGTGTGCCCAAATATATGTGGATGACATTATCTTTGGCTGCACCAATCAGAAGTACAGTGAAGAGTTTGGATATACGATGCAAGAGCAATATCAAATGTCTATGATGGGAGAGCTGAAGTTCTTTCTCGGTCTTCAAATACGACAGCAACGCAACGGCATCTTCATATCTGAAGAGAAGTATCTCAAGATTGCCTGAAGAAGTTCGGTATGCAAGACTGCAAAGGCTTCACGACGCCAATGCCAGCCAAGCATCATCTAGGTCCTGACGACAATGGTAAAGAGTTTGATCAAAAGGTATACCGCTCCATGATTGGTTCTTTACTTTATCTATGTGCATCTAGGCCAGATATTATGCTTAGTGTTTGCATGTGTGCTCGATTTCAAGCGGCACCAAGGAGTCGCATCACTTAGCTGTGAAGCGAATTCTTCGATATTTGGCTCACACCCCAACTCTAGGATTATGGTATCCAAAGGGCTCCGAGTTTGATCTGGTTGGATTCTCGGATGCTGATTATGCTGGTGACAAAGTTGATCGCAAGTCTACATCAGGCACATGTCACTTTCTGGGACGATCACTTGTATGTTGGTCTTCAAAGAAGCAGAACTGTGTATCTCTCTCCACTGGTGAATCTGAATACATTGCTGCTGGATCTTGCTGCGCTCAGCTTCTGTGGATGAAGCAAACGCTCAAAGACTATGGCATTCATCTGAAGCAAGTGCCACTCTACTGCGACATTGAAAGCGCCATCAAGATTGCCAACAACCCAGTTCAGCACTCGAAGACAAAGCACATTGAAATTCGTCATCACTTTCTCAGAGATCATGTTGTGAAGGAAGATATTGATATCATACACGTCAACACTGAAGAGCAATTGGTAGATATCTTCACCAAGCCCTTGGATGAGAAGAGATTTTGCAAAATTCTTACAACATCATATAAATTCTCTCGAAGCAAGTTCCTGTTTGTCCAGCAAGAGAAAATCTTTGAAGCCTTTGAACGTGTTGAAGCCTTTCAGTTTAAAGTTCATGGCTTCAGAGAAATCAGCAAGGAAGGGTGGCAGAAAGCATTGTGGAGAAACATCTAGAGATCTGCCAGATGACCTCTCAGAACTGTACAAGACAGATCCTGAAGAGGATTACAATCAGCGCAAGACCCGAATCCAATGGATTCGAAGATATTGGGCAGAACAATGGTTCAAATACCGATTTGTAACCCAGGAATATGCTGAGAAAAATGCCATCAAGAGACCGTGGGGAGACATCCTATACAAGAATCTTCAACCCAGGTCCAGAGATGAAGCCATTGAACAAGGCTTCTATCCCTGCATGGTCCGTGGGCCACAGCCTGTTGATGCACACCCATCGTCACTACTATGGTGTCGTGACGACATTCTGTTCAAGCGCAACTTCCAGTTTGCCCAGAACTCAGCGAAGCAAAACAAGAAGACATTGGGACTAGACTTCAACCCTGGTCCCTCAGCTCCAAGGGCTGATGGCACACGAGATGCAGAACCCAATGTCGTCGGTCCTTTCTACAACCTTGAAGGCCTCATCACCCATATCTTGGTTCAAGGGACTGCAGTGAATGAGCCTGCAACTAACGCTGAATCTGATGAAGCGCCTGCAGCGCCGAAGCCAAAGAAGTTGAACAAGCCTAAAGCTTCAAAGCCTGCCCCTTCACCAAAAATCTCACGGGCGAAGCCACTGGCAACTGCACCTCCTGAAGACAGTGTGCAGTCCGAAGATTTATCACGCATCTCCAAGCCCCAGAAGGTCAAGATGCCTCTGCCACACACCGGCCAAGAGCTAACAGCTGCTACCATTCTGCGCAATGATGCCATTGATCTGTCAAGTGATGAAGATCTTGCAGATGACGCTCTTGAGGAACTCATCAAGAGCAAAGAAGAAGCAGAAATCTTCAATGATCTGCCTCTCTTTGATGTGACAATCATCCACAACTTCATTGATGAGTGGTTTGACACGCCAAACATCAGCTTCGAAGATCTGCAGCTACCCATTGGCCTCAGTGTCGCCTTCCATGGCGCCATTGCTTCAGAGTTAGCTATCGCCCAGCGCATTGTTGAACTGAAGCAAAAGATTGACTATGAAAAGGCTCAGTTCAAGAAGCATATGGCCAAGCTCAGCGTGCAAGACGTGAAGAATTTCAAGATTATGCTGCACGAGCTCAAGGAAGCCTTTCTAAAGAAACATACAGAAGCTCAGGGTTCTCGTGAGCGCATGAAGGTCCTGGCTGATAGGTGTGTGCAAGCCTACAATGAGGCTGAGAAGCGCAAGGCCCTTGGGCATCCTGGCATCGACCCCAGGATGGCTGCAAAGAAGAAGAAGAAGCCCTCTATGGCCGAATCTGACGCACCAAGGCAGGAAGCAGATCCCATTGTCTTCCCAACTAGCATGACTGGCTCGAAGCCAAAGGCCAGGTCAACCGCTTCAGAACTGAAGAAGACGAGGACTGCTGAGGCTGAAGCCAGAAAGAGGAAACATCCTGAAGCCTCTGCTACTACTCCCTCCAAGAAGAAGCAGAAGACCAAGAAGGATCGGGCTGCTCCCATAGAGCCTTTGATAGTTGAACCCATTTCCATGGTTCGTCCTGACGCTGAACGCCAACTGACATCCATGAGCCTGCTTTCACAGAGGCTCATGAAGCTGAAGACTTTCCAACAACTGATCCCATCGCTGCTGAAGACATTGGTCACCATGACCATGTAGAAGATGGTGCAGTCCTTCCTCAGCTCGAGCACAACGAACTCATCAGCATTGGTCGTCCTCTGACGCCAATCGCTCAGGATGCTTCATGGGCTGATCGCCCACAAGAGGAAGAAGACTTTGAGGCCCAGCCAACTCCAACTACATAGGCGTCGCCTGCGTTGCGCAGGCTTCGCAAAGGACCAAGGACTCCAGTATCTGCGTCTGAAACTGCTGAAGACATTCTAGCTGCATCAGCCGATGAAGAAGAAACCCCAAGCATTGCTACACCCACGTCTCACCAAGAAGCTATTCTCGAGGAGAACGTGACTGTGACCGACCCTCCAGCTCATCAAGTGGAGGTTGAACATCATGAGGCTGCCACCACCAACATCACTGAAGCCACTGACGCTGTCATGGCTAAAGCTAATGTGGAGCCCTCACGAACAAAAGCACCAGAAGTCAGCGAAGCCACTGATCCCGCCACTTCTGTTCCTGAGTCTGCTGCCGGTCCCCAGTTCGACTATCATGTTGAGCACAGGCCTCAGGTACAGAAGCCAATCCCAAGATTGCCAAGGTTCCCAGGTCCTGCATCAGCACCTGGCTCCTTCAATATCAATGGCTTCAGAGCAGACAACACATTCTTCAACAGCTCCAGGAACCCCTACTCTAGGGAAAGAATATCATCTGATCGGTTCTGGAGTTATCCGCAGCGAAACTATTACTCATGCGTTCTTTACAACCAAGGTCGCATCTTCCCACACAAGCGCCTTGACATTGAAGCAATAGCTGGTCTGCCCTGTCTGGAAGAAGCTCTGGATTGCTTCAAAGAGGTTGGACTACTGCCGTTCGTCACTGACCAAGAGCATTGGAATGAAGAGTTGCTGCTCTAATTCTATGCCACACTTCACATCCGCGGGTTTAGCAGAGATCCGAAGACTTGGGTCTTGGAGTGGATGACAAGAAACGTTCATCACGAAGCCAAAGCCTTTGACATCATTGAGCTCACTGGTTTGCCCACTCCTGGCGATCTCTACGAGCATGGCTATCAGCTTCATAGTGAAGCTATTGAGAGCATCTTTCAGAAGACTGAACCTAATATGAGTCAGATGCTCAGTATGATGAAGCCATTGCCCCAAGATGCTGCTTGTCCCACGGAGTTCTTCGTTGAAGACCTTGAGTATCTGCCAAGAACCATTTATCACATCATAAGGCGAACTCTCTGGCCAATCAAAGGAGATTCTCCCCATGCCAAGCTGGAAGGTGCAATGAAGACTTTGGTCTTCTACATTCTTCATGGAAAATGCTTCAATACACAGGATTTCTTCCTTCGCCAACTTGCTGCATCTGGCTCTGATCTGTTTGGTTTGAAGTTCTACGCCCCTTGGGTGATGCGGCTGATCAAACTTCACTCCGCTATCTCATATCAGCCCTCGGCCCGCAACCATCAGATCATTTTGCCTGATGTGGATATGTCTATTGAAGCCATCTATCCTGAGCCTGCCAAGGAACCTCTCAGTCTTCAGAATGCAGAGCATCAAAGTTTCACTCAGAACGTTGAAGGCGTGGAAGCCGTAACTCGTGTGTATCCTTTGGCTGGCACTACACGTGCACCGCATCCTGCTCTCACTGAAGCCACTGACAGTACAACTGCTCCACGACCCAAGAAGCACACTCGTGTTCTCAACGACCGAGAGCTTCTTGTGGCTCTTCATCAGAAACAGGATAGGCATCATGACTGGCTGAAGCGTCAGATGCAAAGCCTCTTGGTGGATGTTAATCGCATTCGCAATCTTGCCACCAAGAATGCTTTTGTTGCCCATGAAACCTCTCGCCGCACATGGAAAGGGCTAACGCTGATGTGTTCTGAAGATGATCTTCAAGAGGATGGCTTCACTAGGCGATTCAAGTTTGACTCCACACCTCCTCGAAGGGCAGTGCTGCGACGAACTCCATCCCTTGAAGACTCTGAGTTCTCTTCCTCTGCTGCAACTGTGAATGCCAGAGTGATCGAGGATGAAGACGATGCTACTTCACCGCCACCTCCTTCAGCATGCTTCGACTCTGCTCCAAGCTCTTCAGCACCGCCAAACATCACCAACGACCCTGCTGCTTCACCTACTCCTCATGGGAACGAGTAGATGCTCTATGTCTTCAAACCTTTTTGGTCCTTACTGACAAAAGGGGGAGAAGCATATGAGGTTGATAGTCTTCAAGCGGGTCCATATGGGCGGGTGCTTTATATTTTGCTTCGTGCTTACAACTCTCGTTTTGCTACATTTGGTTCTTTGAGTTGTAACACTTAAACTCGATGGTCGTCTGCTACTTATCTGCCACCTTGTGTTGCGATGATAAATTCCGCATGTGCGACGATAAATTCCGCACTTAGATCATACTGCAGACGTCCATTTTTCATTATGCATGTCATTATCTTCATATACTTTCACATGCATAGTGGATTGTCATCATAAGTTGAAGTGGATCTCCACAAGTACAACCTGCCATGTGCATTTGCATTCCAAAAGCAAATTACTTATATGCACATCTTCAGGGGGAGCCCTTGCAACTTATGAAGACAATTCCTTATTCTTTACAATTTCACAGATTATATTCCCCATTGAAAACTTCAACTAGTTTGTCATCAATCACCAAAAAGGGGGAGATTGTAAGTGCATCTAGTGCCACCCCTAGTTGGTTTTGGAGTATTGACGACAAACCTAGTTGAGGGACTAATGTGTTTGTGAGAATTGCAGGATAACACAGGTAGAAGTCCCTCATTGATTCGGTTTTCCTACCAGAGATGACCCCTAAAAATGTATGAATACATTGAAGTCAAAGGTGGTATATGAAGATATTCACATTGAAGACTATGACAAGAGAAGACACCACATGAAGCCTATGGAGCTCGAAGACTTAGATCTTTCGTAGTTCTCTTTCTTCCATGTTGAGTCATAGGAACCACCGTACTATTAAGTGGGGTCCAAGAGAACCAGTCAGAATGACTGAAGTGATGCTTAAACAAAACCTATGTCTTCGAGTGAAGACATTGAGAGCGAATCTTGTCCAGAGTCGGGCAAGTCAGCTTTGCTTGAAGCCCAAGTAAAGTTGCCGTGTGAGTTTGAAATCTGACCGTTGGAACACGTGTCAGTTCCTTAGTGACCCAGGGTCATTTCGGACAAATCAGGTCGGGTTGCCAAGTGGCTATAAATAGCCCACCCCCTACAACCATAAATGGTTGGCTGCTCAGATTCAGAGTACGGCTTTTGTCGTTTGAGAGCAACCCACCTCGAAGCCTTTGAGAGAGAATTCATTGCGAGGATAAAGCCCTAACCACCTAGAGCCAAAGAGAATTAGGCATCACTTAAGTCTTCTTGTCTGTGTGATCTGAAGACTTATTACACTTGACGACTGTGCATCCTCCAGCCGGTTAGGCGTCGCGTTTTGAGCATCCAAGAGACATTGTGGATTGCCGGTGAACGAAGTCTGTGAAGGTTTGGGAGTCTACCTTGAAGACTTACCAGAGTGATTGGGCGAGGTCTGTGTGACCTTAGCTCAAGGGGAATACGGTGAGGACTGGGTGTCCTGAGATGCGTGTTCAGACTGGGTGTCCGGGACTGTGTGTCCTAAGGTTTAAATACCTAGCCGCCCTAACCAGACGTACAATTGTCACAGCAACTGGAACTGGTCCAACAAATCATTGTCTTCAGCGAGTCACTGGTTTCATCTTCCCTTCCCTTTACTTACTGTTACTCCTTGTGAAGTCATTGTATGTTCGCACTATCTTTTGTTTTCACTGAGTGATTGCGTGTTCTGTGTGGCTTCACAATATCTTCGTACCTGATCCTTCCTACATTGCTGCTATTAGTCATTGTGCTTTCACTCTATTGAATACTTGACTATGGCTTGCCTAGTGTAGTCTACCTTCCGCTGCAGGGTAATAGGTTTATTTCTATCGTTTGTCTTCATAACTTCCACGTTTTGAAGACTTTCGTAAAAATCGCCTATTCACCCCCCTCTAGTCGATATAACACACTTTCATGGAGCTCATTTATGTATGAAAAGGCAGCCCACGTGGTAATTTGACCCTGTACTGGTTGTCCACTTGGTGGAGGGAGGATCGTCTACCATGGGTGAACATACAAATTGCGACTTGACGTGTTATGTTAAAAAAGAGGCAAACCATGTGGGGCCTACCTTAGAGGCAAGGCTCTATACACTGGAGTACTTTTGATGTATCCCGTCAACTCGCAGAACAAGGAGAAGCTTGCTTAGTACGCCGTCTCCCCCGCCCACGGGCGCGATGGCTCGCAGGATGAGGTGAAGCTTGCTTACTAGTAGTAGTATTGTACGCCTTACGCCCGCTCCCTCGCCCACGCGCGCGGTGGCTCGCAGGACGAGGAGAAAATTTTACTACTCCCTTCGTTTACTCCTCATCCCTACTACCTTGGTTAGAGAGATTATCATATTGTTTGGAATATATATGTCCTTTAGTACACCCTCCATTTACTTATACAAGGCCGCTATAAAAAAATACATTTTGCATCTATACAAGGCCACAAATAGTAATCGAGACAAAAGTTGCTACTCCCTCCTATCCAGTTTATGGCTCATTTTCAAAATCTCTCCAACCAAGGTAGACGTTGAGTGGTCGAATTAATTTCGTACTCCTAGTTTGCACAAGTAATTAGTACGCTCATTTTTCTCAAGAAGTTATGTTTACCAAGGCATTAATTAGAACGAATGCATGAATGACCACTAAATTTCCATGAACTTCTACATCCATTAGTGAGTTTTCTCTTGACACTGCTTGCATCGGGTGATCTAATGCATCTCGAAATCCAACATGTGATGGTACTACTACTAGTAGTAGAATTGAGACTTATAAAATGGAAAAATGAATGTGTTTTAGATGAGCCCTATAAACCCTAGTGGGTACGTACTCCATAAAATCAGATTTTCCCAAAACTAAGTCGCTCAACCTTTATTTGCTTATTTCCCTTCCTGCCCCCTTGCCTCGAATAGACTATGCCAAACTCCCCTGCCTGCCGCGCGGGAAAAGACCCGCCCTCGCCTTTTTAGTCTAGGTTTGTATCGATGGATCGCGCGAAGCAGCAAAAACCCAAGCCGTGTCTTGTACTCCTCTGTTGACGCTTGCTTTCATGAATTCTGTACTTCCTGTTGCCGACATGTGGGACATATAGCAACCGGGTTAACATGTTAAGCACGAAATAACAGTGCAGAACAGCAGAGGGGACGCACCCCAGTCGTACCGCCCCGGTAGTAGTAGTAATGAGCAATGAGACGTCAAATTACAATGCCGTACCTTCCCAGACGGACGAAGCAACCATTATTTCACACTTCGGTTCGCCATCATCTCAAACCACGTAGTATTGCTTCTGCCTCAAGAGGGACACGCGCATCGCCTTGGTACATCATGACACGTGGGACCGCATGACATGCCATGCTCCCCCGCCGATTGCTCGGTAAAATCACCTCATTTTTACTACTATACTTCCTCCGTATCGGTTTACATGGCATGCACGCCATTCTAGGTTGAGAATTTAACTGGCTATATATGTGATGAACAGTATATGTTTAGAAACTACATCCTCTTAATAATATGATATACGTTTTGTGACATAGTAACTCATATTTAGTTAGTCAAATGGATGACCTAGAACTACGTGCACGCCCTATAAACAAGACACCTAAAAAAACAAGACAGAGAGGGTAGTTCAGTACTATTTTTTAGATCAATATAGTCAGGATTCACCGAGGAGCAAAACCAAGTGGTAGGCTGCACCTGTCGTGTTGGCGTAGCAACTCAAGCAGGGTCAGTCCGCACACGAAATGGCGACACACTTAACAGGACCCCTTTGGCCGACATGTGGCTCATCCACCGTCTTGTTCCACGTGTGATACACCAAATTACAGTTCGGAGCAGCGGTTGGAATTGGAGGCACCCCGGTCGTAGCGCCGCGGTAGTAGAAAATGAGCGATGAGGGGTCAAATCACAAAGCCCGACCTTTCCTGCATTAAGCTGGACGAACGAAGCAACCATCATTTAACTCTAGGGCGCAAGAGCATAAAGAAAAGAGAAAACCAATGATGCATGCGGCAGCTACCTAGGGCACCCTAGGGTAGGGTCTCCAGTACAGATCATTGTTTTTGAAAGCGCCTCCACTACAAATCGGCTTCTCCCTCGTCCTCTTGAAGAAAACCGATGATGCATGCGGCGGTAGGGTTTGTAGGAGTACTACTATGGCGTGCGGGGCCACGTCGTAGTAAACGGGAGAGGGATTGAGTTCGAGTCGACGCCTTAAATATGTGTGGGCCGCTTGGTTTTAGGTGAACGAGGCAGCATTTTGGGTTCAGGGACCAGTGGAGATATAGTACGTACAAAAAATTGTGGACGTAGGTTCGACCAAAAGGCAATGATGCATGGGCCCTGCATTTTGATATACCCGGGGCCGCGTGAAATTTGCTACTCTACTCAAAACTAGTAAGGTACACATGCATTGAACGCATGAGATTTCGAAGCCAAATTATGAATAAATACACACTATATCATGTAAAGCTTTGAGTCATATATGCATGATGTAGATGTTCGTTTAGTTCTTATAGTTCATCTCATTCAAAATCAACTAGTTTTATAAAAATGTTAAGATTCATGGGGTTGTGCATTGTAAAGCATAAAGTAAAAAACAAATAATGACAATTCATTTAGAAAAAAAATCAATTATGATACGAAAGATTCTAGAACAAAGGAGAAGTGCTTGTGTTTTGAGGTTTGTGCATTATGCTTAAGTTCAACCATGGAGTCTTCTAAATTGTACATGTGGCAGATCTGGTGGAATGTTGATGATATCCAACAGCCAGTAGTGCTCGGATTTGCCATCTCTGCACTGTCGGATTAGCTTCATCCAGCGACTATTTTTCAAAGTTATTCGCACATTATATAGTTCTTGTGCCATAGTTGCATGTCTTGGAAAAAAAGCTACTAGTGGGTTGTATTAGCTATTTAGGAATAGAAGATGTACACATGGAAGTTGTAGGGAAAGAGATGACATGGAGTATCTCAATTCCTATGAGTAGGGATTGGAAAAGAGATGTCCTTTGGTTCACATCATAGGAACTTTTCTATTGAATCTAGAGATGACATGTATCTCAATTCCTATGAGGAGGGATTAGAAAAGAGATGTAATTTGGTTCATATCATAGGAACTTTTCTATTGAATATACACTAATGTTTATTTTTCCTTTGAAACTATGGGAGTATAGGAATCCATTCTTATGAACCAAGTGGCTCTAAAGCTATAGAAATGATATCATGTTTATTTCCTTTGAAATGTGGAGTATATGAATCTATTCCTATGAACCAATTGGCTCTAAAGGAAATAATCCTATAAAAATCATATCATATAGAGTTCCTATGATATTCCTCCACACCAAAGGATGGTTGAAATTGCTGCAGGTGATACGATGGTCTTTCCTTGTAGACTCCTCCCCTATCTTTATAGTTACCTCTCGAAGATGAATGAAATGATATATACAAGGTATTCTACATGTGCAATTTGGTACACGAAAACTTGGTAAAAAGTTTGCGAGGTTTGAATTTTCAATAAAGCTATATGCACAAGATTTTGGAATGGAGGGAGCATACGGCAGTTGCTAACACTCACGTGGAAGATTTGTGTGTAGAAGGAGTGGCTGTTCTGTTAAATGACATGGCAAAACTGACACTGTCGGATGCCGATCTAACGGTTCTTACGGCGTTCGTCAGGAAAAGGCTTGTGGCGAACGTTTGTCGGATAATGATTTACGGACACATGCATTGCATTGATACGTGCCCCCCTCTCTCTCACGCACATGCACCGTCACGAGTCAAGACTCTCCCGAGTCCTCTCGCACCCACCGTCTATCTGCAGGTAGATGTCACACACATATGTGCTCTTCACACCCTACCCTCAGAACTTCTAAAAAACAAAAGACGTCCTGCACATTTTATTTTAGCTCACACGTCACACACTTATACTATTACTCTTGTGGCGAACGTTCTTTGGGCATAGTATATTGTACTCTCACGAAGAGAAGCGGTGCACGCACACACTAGTTCTCTCACACCCACTCCGAGAGAGCGCCGGCTCGGGAGGGCCTCCGACCCCTTCTTCCTCCCTGCGGTATTGTGGCCAAGATGCGGCCTCCCGACGCCGTCTTTGCCACATGCCGACGACCCTCAGGTATATATTCCTTCGAAACCTGCCTTGCTCTACTGCCCCAGCTCCCCACTTGGCTTCGTGTGGATCTTTTTCTACTTCCATCTGTTGTTCCAAAGTCACCTAGACTTTTACTATTATTAGAGGTAAAGCTAGTTCATACAGTCGACTCTAAGAGTTGGTTCAAACAGGGAAGAAAGTGGGAAAGCTGTAGCATGAATCTAGGACTTGGTTCTAAGAGGAAATGGGGGAAAGTAGTAGATACTGGCTACCCAACCGGTCTCTTGGTTTAAAAGACGAAGAAAGCATGGTGGATGGCGAAGGGTGGGGGGAAGTGGATCTATCTCTTGGTTGAAAAAGGAAAGAAAGTGACGGGTGTTGGGGGACAGCGCAAATGAGAATGAGCAGGTCTAGATTTCCTGTGCTCACATAGGAAAATGTTGCCCAGGAGATAGAAAATGGGACAAATGCAAACATGTTGCCTAAGTGTTTGCCGCTCTCGGCAACCACATCTGCCTCACCACTTTATGCCCCTGCTGTCCCTACGCCCATATCGCCACCGTTAATGTAAAATCACATGAAGCATTAAGCAATGCCACCTAATGGCACTATAAGTAATGGTCTAGTGCCGTCGATAAATTGAAGCAATGCCACCACCATTTTATGAAGTGCTCCCATCTTGCTTTATTTCCCATGAATTGTGTTTTTGCAGTTACACTTAAATCTCACACCGCTAACATTGCTTCATCCCAGTGGAAATGCACAAATTTGATTGCACATTTACTGACCATGTGCTACTCTCATGACAGTAATACTAATGCTATTGTTCTTCATGTTAATCTAGTGGCGGTGTTGATGTGATGTGATGCTACTTACTTAAGGACACTTTCATACTGTCAATCTAGTGCCAATTATAACACAATAGATGCTGCTGTTAATCATAAGCCACTGCAAATATCTATCACTGTTTAAATAACCGTATTTCGTATTTGCGCAAACAGGGATGTCTGTCTCCATATCATTTCGGGATGTCTGTCTCCGTATCGTTTCTATCCGCGCAATCAAAAGCACACACCTTAGTTTTAGTAGAACTGCGCAAAATGAGATGGCTATCCCTCATTGCCGTCGTCTAACCACTCGTCTTCCAGGTATTCCTACATTGGTAGTTACTAGGTAGAATGACCAACACAATATAAAAGAAGTTGTTTCATACGTTTTACTTCCTGATTGCAGTGTAGGGACGAGCGAAAACAACTGCATCCTAGTCCAGAAATGCACTTTCTACCAGTTCACCCATGGACCGAGGACTAGCTGGCACGGCTGCACGGTGGTTTTTGGACAGGTGCGCAGACAAGAGGCATTGTGGTCTGCTTATTTCTGCAAATAGCGGTGCTTAAATTTAATGGAACACACAAGAATTTCACCTGGTCAGTACACTACATGGTTCAGTTTAGCATTCCAGCTGAGAACACAATTATAATTGGTTATTCTGGAATGAGAGAACCAAACCCTAGATGGTGGCAACAAGAAAAAACTAGAGTGAACTCCAGGAAATTTAAGCCTGCCGGGAGGCCCTTTGCTCAGAGAAGCCTTGCTTGTTTTTTCCTGATTTGTAAACCTTCTCACAACTTTGCCTTTTGCTGTGAACTAGTATATGTTTGTTATGTTCTATGAATCATTGAGATGTATAAAATTGCTTAACTTATGCTTTTCAAGTTTTTTATGAAGCCGAGTTTAATGTGAGTGTTCCACATGAACGCTGGACTAGCGTGTGAATGTTTGGAATTTACATTGTGGCCTAAGTTAACTGCATGAACCACTGTAACAAGATACATAGTTGCTTATATGTCAGACAGCAGATTGTTGATTGTTAGCTGGTTGATAGCCTAGTGTTGAAGCGAGCTGAGCCAATGTGCCGTGTTTTGCACAACTGCTTACAAGTGGGGTAGCACCAACAGTGTTTACAAGTACTTATGTATACGTCGGCGCATAGTTCTCGAACGAGTACTCTATTTCATCAAAACACACACTGCTCGTATGATAAACCATGACAACTTATGTCTTACCATGCCATATTCATGAAAAAAACTAGTGAGGACGCATCTGTTTCAGCAACAATTACGTTGGTTCTCACATGATTCATGGGCACACAAAAGTAGCAGCAGTTCCCATAGACAGATTCAACCAGAGTACTAGCCCCAGAGGGCTCGATAACAGGCAAGGTTCGGATAATTAGACACAATCCAAACTACTATTAAACACTAGCTGGGGCCACTATTTCATGCCTCAAACTAATTTGGGCTGGACACAAGACGTACCTTGCCATGAACATCATCGAGGACGTCCGGCAGCAGCTCAATCCAGTGAACCTTCATGAAGACAACCTTGTGGCCTTGCCACTCATAAACTTGTTTGTGGAGGCATGCCACGTCATCTTCCTGCGTAAGCTTGACAAGAACAGTATGCCTCACAAACAAAGGAGTAGCTTTGAACTTCTTGTGCTTCGGTACACCCTGGACAACACGCCTAACAATAGTGAGGCTGGAATACAACTCTTCATTGGTATAAGCGCAAATGGATTCCAGGATCCAACAGCCTAAAAACTCTGTTTTCCTAGTGCGTATATTCAGGTCATCCGCCTCATAGCGAGTGACATGTACAACCATACAATCCTTGTCTGCATCAGGGCTCTAATTGAAACAAAAACAAATTCTGAATTACTTTCCAGTATAAGAAACACAAGTTATTTAAACCACTATGTATAGCATGGCATCGAAGCTAATAAATTTTGCATTATTCATCACCACATACTTACATGAAAAACCACAATCGAGATCGGCAAAGAAGAAAATCACCTTGGGCAGCTC
>NC_041380.1:300401410-300493875 GCF_002162155.2 Triticum dicoccoides | reverse complement strand
GCTCCTGCAGTGCCACGGGGGCTGTAACCTCAAACGGGGTGTTGACCATCTCAGTAGTGGCCATGAGCGTATCTGGGGTCGGCTCGGTGGCTGCCTCCATCTTCTTGGAGCTCTCTGTCTCGTGGGGATCAACCTCCCGCGTCTGCTCCAATATTGGCAGATCTTTGCCTTGTTCTCCTTGGTCCATCATGAAACTGACGAATACTAGGAGACCACTGAAAGGAAACACAATCGCAATGACAATGAAACAAAAAAGAGAGTGAGGATTGGTTACTACTTTGCAAAAGTTCTTTTTTTTTCTCTGAACGAAAATATACCAACATCACAGATCCGCTTACCTTCCCTTCGCTGGGAGAGAAGAACAGTGGCAGATGCGAGTGTTGCCTTTCTTGAAGACAGTGAGGGAGAAGGGGATTTAGCGAAGAGTGAAATGATGGTTGCTTCGTCCGTCAAACTTAGACTGCGGGGAGGTGGGGTTTTGTGATACGACGGCTCGTTACTGCCGCGCTACGACCGGGGTGACTCTCCGCCTGCATACTGCCTTCTAATTTGGTGGATGGCATTTGGGCCCGCGTGCTGCATGGCCCGCATGTCGGTGAACAAAAGTATAACAACATTCAGTAGAGGGAGACGTTTCGATGACCTAGGAGGAGCCAGAAGCGGTATTGTATCCACTGTACTAGTAGTAATTGTTTTTCTGGGTAGCTGTAGAGTGTCTCCACTGTACTAGTAGTAATTGTTCCTCTGGGCCCAAGACAAAACAGCCCATCCACCCTAGTAAATAGTAAAATCAATTCAAAAGTCCATATATTTACTGAATGAGAGGCGCTACCCACACCCAGCACACCACCCCCCAAAAAACCCTGGGTGTTCTTCTTCCTCCTCACTCCCACCCACCTCACGTCAGCTCGCTCCACTCGTACCCCCAAATTCCTCACCTCACTCCTACAGAAAACCCCAGCTCCCCTTCTTCCTCACTACTACAGAATAACCCCAGCTCCCCTTCTTCTTCACTCGCGCTACAACTAGGCTCGTCATTCGTTACTCTTCTCAAATCCGTGAACGCGACGCCCTCGAGGAAAATGGAGTCGGCTGACCCCAGCGCCAAGAAGATGAGGCTCCCGCCAGCGGCGACGCCAGTTGTAGATCCCGCACCCAGCAGCGCGGGGACAAGCGGCGACCCCGCCCCCACCGGATCCCAGGAACCCATAGAATCTCGGGTGGACCACATCAGCAATCTCCCGGACACCATCCTTGGGGAGATCATCTCGCTTCTCCCCATCAAGGATTGCTTCCGCACCCAAGTCCTCTCAATTAGGTGGCGCCCTCTATGGCGCGCCGTGCCCCTTAATCTCGATTATCGTCAACTATCTCTCTTCAATGATTTTGATATCCCTAGAGCCATCATCTCCTCCCACCAGGGCTCTGTTCAAAGCCTCTGCATCCCGTCATGCTACCTGAGCAAGCATACCATGCCCTGCACGGTGGACGCCTGGCTGAAATCCCCTGAATTCACAGAACTACAGCTACTTGAGTTCTACTATTCCCCTGGAAATCACCTACCAGATACTGAACGCCATCTACCTGTGTCCTCAGCACCGATGTCCATCTCGCAGTTTTCCTCCTCTCTCCACACAGCCACCTTGCGCTGTGCGACCTACCAGATAATGTGGTGCTAAACCTTCGATTCCCATTTCTCAAGAAACTTTCACTTCTGCGGGTTCGTATATCGGAGGTCTCATTGCACAACATCATCCACTCCAGTTGCCCTGCCCTGGAGTGCTTGGTGATTGTTTTCATAGTTAGAATCGGTTGTCTCCAAATAAAGTCGCCTAACCTTGTAAGAATTGGAATTTCTTTTGACGGAAGACAGCTCATCATCCAAGATGCCCCTTCACTTCAAAGGTTGATCCTTGATTCTTGTTATTCACCATTGCAAATAACCGTCCTCTCTGCGCCTAAACTGGAGACCTTGGGTGTAATACATGATCTCTGTGCTCATTTCAATATGGCGTTTGGCTCCACCATTCTTCAGGTACTTTATATTATCATCTACACTTGTAACGATAAGCTGCATTTTAAATTTCCGCGCATAAGTTATATGTCATCTTGGAGTACACATTTTGTACTAATATTATGTTCTATGCTCAATGAAGAGTTTCTCCATGGATGGCCTATCAATGGTGCTGGATTCTGTCAAGATCTTATATATCCAAATGAATAGTTTTGATCTGACAAGATTATTGGCTTGCTATAATGCTTTCCAAGTCTGGAGAAGTTGTATATAAAGGTGATAATTTCACGCACATTGGAAGCACGCATATAGTGTACTAGAATTAACCATCCAGCCGTTGCTCTTTCAACACTCTTGTTTTAGACCTTAACTATTTTCAATCTTCATGTCTATTTAGGCAATAGGACGGGGTAAGAAAGTTATAACCAATCGGTGGATTTGTAAGCATCGGGATTTTCTCACTTCTCATGAGATTCGATTGAAGACAATAACGCTAGAACGATATGTAGCCAACCGTGCAAACACTAAATTTGTCACATTTTTCCTGCTGAATGCGAGGTTACTATTGTCCATCAGGCTTAAGTTTATCAGCAGCATGGTTTTGACGGATGGGTATGTGGAAGAGCAAAAACAGGAGTTTCAGGTGGGCAAAAGAGCTTCTAAACATGCCGGGCTTCTATTTACAACATATTGTGGTCATAATCCAGTAAATTTTACGACCCATGATGTTCATTCTATGGACCTGACCGATCCATGTGACTGTGACTGCCGAAAACAGTGCTGGAGTTAGATGTTGTTGCCCTTTTCTACCTGTTTTTTTTGTAAACCTGATGAACAATTAACCCTCGTGCTTTTGTATAGTTTGTAAGTTGGAGTTCGATGTTCTTGCCCTTTTCAACTCGACTATGACTGTCATATTTTCTTTGAAGCAAGGCAAATGGCTTGTCAGTCATTTAATTTAGAGTGAAATATTTTAACAACTAACAAATCCCAACCAAGGGAAATAACATCACTCTCGCTGGCTGCTTGAGCTCACTATGCATTACAGAAGCCAAGCGATTAGCGCCAACCAGCACCCAGAAACTTATTTCGAACTAGCACATCAAATGTGCTATAAATTTTCGTAGGAAAGGCTGCATGACCGTGACAGATTTGGATTCTGACATTTGGGACCCGTGAGAAAATAGCCTATCCAAGGTGGTGTCGACTTAGTAGCCAGTCAACGAACGATTCTGCCTACCAGTCGTTGGATTGACATCGAACATCTGTCGTGTATCTTCTATCTCTTTTCTTCATCTTCCTCCAGCCACCCAAACCAAACCACCCCGTCGATTCCGCCTGCTCCCGCCTCCCATGGCTGGCTGCGCCTCCGCCGCCCTACCGTACGTACCCTCCAACGTTGGCCAGTCCCTCCCTCTATTCCCCCACATGTCCTGTTATTCTCCGACGACGTTAGCCCCAACACGCACCCGCACCCAAACCAGTCAACCCTCGTACTCCCCTCCACCTGCGACTGGACCGGCGCATCTTCCACGGCTCCTGTTCGTTCCGTCCGAGGCCTCGCCGTCGTCCTCCGCCTTGCGGCCTTCGTTCGCTCACCGTGTGCGGTGCGCCGCCCTCTTGCGTTGTCAACGTCGTCAACAACCGGGAGGAACAAGGAGATGACTGTACGTGGAGAGGATGACAGTAGGGACCCACCAGCGTCATGGAAGTACGCAAGCAAGTGCCTCTATATTACAAGCCCAAAAATATGGTTCCTCCTAATGGTTGTACATCTGGGGCTCAGGCCATTGTCAACGTAATCAATAAACGAGAGAATTACACTACAAGCGGCTGACACCAGGGACCCAGTAGGTCGCGCAGTTTATTTCTTTTGAGGAACAAGCAGTTGTTACTTATACTAGTTTTAGCGATGGATCAGGGTAACAACGGAGCTGTGCGGGGGCTGTGGCCTGTCTAGCCAGGGTTTTATTTATGTTTACCACATCATGAGCCCAATTGTGTTTTTTCTTGCTGAAAATGGCTAGCCCATTTCTATTTTTTTAAAGAAATACCCAAATGAGCCCTACTTGCGTTATCAGCCCTGCTAGGCTGCAAATCTTTCAAGACGAGGAGAGTTTCATTCGGTTTGCCCAGAAATGGGCTGTACATTTTTAAAACACATCAAACCGGGAATTAGTTTCAATTTTTTTTCATTACAAGATTTTAAATTCCATTAATTTTTATGCGTGGAAAATTATTTGGATTCTATATTTATATAAATTATTTTTCAAAATAGTTTGAATGTGAATCAATATTTCAGGATTAAAAATAGTTGACCGCACCAAAATATGCAAAATTTCGTATACTTTTTAACCGTCGCCACAATATGGGGTGTAATGCTAACAAAAAGAAGATGGGCTCCAAAAAAATTCTTAAGAATTAGCAAATGGGTTGTACATTATTAGAAATAATGCACAGGAGAGCAGTGACTGTTGGATGTCCATCCAATGGCTGTCGTGCTTCTTCAATCTCTGCTCTTCCTGCCCCAGCCGCTCAAACAAGCACCAACGGGACTGCCTGCTCCCTCCTCCCGCGGCCAGCTATGCTTCCGCACAGGCCTCACCGCCCCACCGTACTCCCATCGCTGGCCTAGCCATCCCTCTACTCACCCACACCTGTTGTTATTCTCCAGGGATGGCAGACGAACCAGTAAACCCTCGTACTCCTCCGCGTGGGAAACAACTGCTGAGTCTTCCTTGGCTCCGTGTCGTTCCCTTCCTAGGCCTCGCCATCATCCACCACCCTGGTGCTCTCGGCGTGGCCTGGTCAACGACCGACATGCATCTAAAGTAGACTGTATGTGGAGAGGCTGATAGCTGGGTCCACGGCCGCACGCAAGGAAATGCCTCCTTATTACGCACAAAATAATGATCCCTCCACTTGACATCTGGGACCCACCGAAAGGGCCTCTGTATTTCGTGAAAAAATGTTACCGCCGCTGACAGCTCGGACCCACCAGCTATATCTTCGCACGCAAGGAAGTGTCTCCTTATTACGCACAAAAAAATGAAGACCTCCTGCTAGCTGGGACCCACCATAGTTCGTGGCTGAATTGTGGGCCTACTAAGTTGACGGGGACAGAGGGCTTTGTCAACTTAGTCAATATGAACGATTCTAGCTCCAGTGACCGTACGATGTCCATCCAACAGCCATAGTGCTTCTTCAACCTCTGGTCTTCTTGCTCCAGCCGCCCAGAGCAGCGCCGGTCGTGCTGCCTGCTCCTGCCTCCCATGGCCGGCTGTGCTGCCGCGGAGGCCTCACTGCCCCATACTACTCCCACCGCTGGCCAGGCCATCCCTCCACTCACCCACACCCCCTGTTATTCTGCGGCGATGGCAGCCTCACACCGCAGCCGAACCAGTGAACCCTCGTACTCCTCTCCGCATGGGCATCCACTGCCGCGTCTTCCCTGGCTCCGCGTCGTCCCCTTCCTAGGCCTCGCCATCGTCCACCGCCTTGGTGCTCTCGGTGTGGCGTGGTCAATGTGGTCAACGACCGACTTCCATCGGAAGATTACTGTATGTGGAGAGGCTGACAGCTGGGTCCACGGCCACAACCCAGTTTTTTTGTGATTTGCCAAGTAAGTCGCTTTGTCAGGCCTGTTGGGCTGCAAATCTTTCAAGACAAGGAGAGCTTCATTCGGCTGGCCAAGAAAATGGCCTATCAGTAATGAGAAATGGGTTGTACATTTTTAAAACACATCAAACCGCAATTACTTTCAAATTTCTTTTTTTCATGTCAAGATTTTAAATTGCATTGATTTTTATGCATGGACAATTTTTTGGATTTTATATTGATATACTTTTATTTTAAAATCAGTTTGAATGTGACTCGAAATTTTGGGATTAAAAACAGTTCGGACCGCACCGAAATATGCAAAATTTCGTATAATTTTTTAACCGTGGCCACAATATGGCTGTAATGCTAGCAAAAAGAATATGGGCTCCAAAAAAACCTTAAGAATTAGCAAATGAGTTGTAAATTATTAGAAATTATGGCTGATGGGATGTATGCTGTTTTCCACAGATTTGAGGCTTTCCTAAAAAAGGTTGACGCACAAGTAGTGACTATTCGATGTCCATCCAACGTCGTGCTTCTTCAATCTCTGCTCTTCCTGCTCCAGCCGCTCAAACAAGTGCCATTGGGACTGCCTACTCCCTCCTCCCAGCGGCCGGCTGTGCTGCCGCGTAGGCCTCACTGCCCCACCGTACTCCCGTCGCTGACCTAGCCATCCCTCTACTCACCCACACATGCTATTATTCTCCGACGACGGTAGACGAACCAGTAAACCCTCGTACAGTCGTACTCCCCTCCGCGTGGGAAACAACTGGCGAGTCTTCCCTGGCTCCGTGTTGTTCCCTTCCTAGGCCTTACCGTTGTCCACCGCCCTGGTGCTCTCGACGTGGCCTAGTCAACGTGGTCAACGACCGACATGCATCTGAAATGGAATGTATGTGGAGAGGCTGACAGCTAGGTCCACGGCCGCACACAAGGAAATGCCTCATTTTTATGTGCAAAATAATGATTCCTCCACCTGACATCTGGGACCCACCTAAAGGGCCTCTGTATTTCACGAAAAAATGTTGCCGCCGCTGACAGCTTGGACCCACCAGCTATATCTTCGCACGCAAGGAAGTGCCTCCTTATTACGCACAAAAGAATGAATACTCCCCCTGCTAGCTGGGACCCAATATAGTGGCAGGCTGACTTGTGGGCCTACTAAGTTGACGGGGACAGAGGGCTTTGTCAACTTAGTCAATATGCACGATTCTAGCTCCAGTGACCGTACGATGTCCATCCAACGACCGTAGTGCTTCTTCAACCTCTGGTCTTCTTGCTCCAGCCGCCCAAACCAGCACCGGTCGTGCCTCGTGCTCCTGCCTCCCGTGGCCGGCTGCGATGTGATGGAGGCCTCACCGCCCCCTACTACTCCCACCGCTGGCCAGGCCATCCCTCTACTCACCCACACCCCCTGTTATTCTGCAGCGACGGCAGCCTCACACCGCAGCAAACCAATGAACCCTCATACTCCTCTACGTGTGGGCATCCACTACCGCATCTTCCCCGGCTCCGTGTCGTCCCCTTCCTAGGACTTGCCGTTGTCCACCGCCCTGGTGCTCTCGGCGTGGTGTGGTCAACATGGTCAAGGAACGGCTTCCATCGGACACGGACTATATGTGGAGAGGTTGACAGCTGGGTCCACCGCCGCAGCAAGGAAGTGCCTCCTTATTACGCGGAAAATAATGATTCCTCCACCTGACAGCAGGGACCAACCGGACGGGCCACCGTATTTTGTGAAAAAACGTTTCCCCTGACTGCTGGGACCCACCGGACGGGCCACCGTATTTCACGAAAAAACATTCCCCCCGCTGTCAGCTCGGACCCACCGGAAGTGCCTCCTTATTACGTAGAAAAAAATGAGTACTCCCCCTGCTAGCTGGGACCCACCTTGGTGGGAGGCTGACTTGTGGGCCTACTAAGTTGACGGGGACGGAGGGCTTTGTCAACTTAGTCAATATGAACGATTCTAGCTCCAGTGACCGTACGATGTCCATCCGACGGCCGTAGTGCTTCTTCAACCTCTGGTCTTCTTGCTCCAGCCACCCAAACCAGCGCCAGTCGTGCCGCGTGCTCCTGCCTCCCGTGGCCGGCTGTGATGCCGCGGAGGCCTCACCGCCCACTACTACTCCCATCGTTGGCTAGACCATCCCTCTACTCACCCACACCCCCTGTTATTCTGCGGTGACGGCAACCTCACACCGCAGCCGAACTAGTGAACCCTCATACTCCTCTATGCGTGGGCATCCATTTTCGCGTCTTCCCCGGCTCCGCGTCATCCCCTTCCTAGGCCTCACCGTCGTCCACCGCCCTGGTGCTCTCAGCGCGGCGTGGTCAACGTGGTCAAGGAACGGTTTCCAACGGACGTGGACTGTATGTGGAGAGGCTGACAGCTGGGTCCACGACCGCAGCAAGGAATTTCCTCCTTATTACGCAGAAAATAATGATTCCTCCACCTCACAGCAGGGACCCATCGGACGGGCAACCGTATTTCACGAAAAAACGTTTCCCCCTGACTGCTGGGACCTACCAGCTACATCTTCGCATGCAAGGAAGTGCGTCCGGGCAAAAAAAAAACGATTTGCCCCCTGACTGCTGGGACCCACCAAGTACATCTTCGCATGCAAGGAAGTGCCTGACAGTCAGGACCCACCTAGTCGAAGCGTACGTAGCGTTGTCATTCTGGTCGCGAACGTGTACATACATACTAGTCGATATAGAGGCGCGCACGTGTCATAGTAGAGGCGCGCATGTAGCATGTACATGTACGTACAACGAACAGTGTGCAAGAAAGAAAATACGACCACGTAATTACATATGGGCGGGGTCTCAAACGCCTACTCGCGCATACGTACGGCCAGGGCTCATGTACATGGTTGGGTCGGAATGGAGGAACTACGTCGTCGTCGTGTTCATGGGGAGGCAACGGAATGCGTCGTGTTCATCGGGAGGCAACGGAACGCGTGGGATCCAACCGGCTTGGACGGAACAACTGATGGAAACAAGGCCTGGCGTACCGCACAACGGAGGAAACGACCTTGTGTTCAACCGGCCACGGTCAAAATGGGATCGTGTTCATTGGGAGGGGTCTGGTGTACCGCAAAACGGAGGAAACAGACCTACTACGGTCGAAACGGGGGTCCTGTTCATCGGGAGGGGTGTGGCGTACCACGAAACGGATGAAACGGACTTGTGTTGGAGCGCTACGGTCGAAACAGGGGTCCTGTTCATCGGGAGAGGTGTGGCGTACCGCAAAATGGGACTCCACGGGATACTGTTCATCTCCACCGTCGACCCCCTCCAGCCTCCACGAGCTACTGTTCATCCACCGTCGACCTTCTCCAGCCTCCACCTGCGACTGTTCATCCACGGGCTCCTGTTCATCCAGCCTCCACCGCGCGCTACTCCATTGGCTACTATTCAACCAGCCTTCTCCACGGGCTCCCGTTCAACCACCCCTCTGCGGGCTACTGTTCAACCAGCTCTCCACCGTCTACTGTTCATCCAGCCCTCCACAGGGTGGTCCTGTTCATCCAGCCCTCCACGGGGTCCTGTTCATCCATCCCCAATCGGCTCGATCGATCGGGGTCCTATTCATCCAGAGGCAACACCACGGGGTCCTGTTCATCCACTCCCACCGGGAACTGTTCATCCAAACCCCCCAGCAACGCTCACTGTTCATCCAGAGGCAGCATCAATTGGTTTCAGGTAGCAGCAGTAGCGAAGGAATCGCTCGACCGGGTTCAGTTAACAGCCATCGATCGATCGCTCAGGTTCTGTAACGCGTAGCCTGCAGTGCAATCGCTCGGGTTCAACAAGTGAACGCCTCGCTCGGGTTCAGTTAGATCCCAATGCCTCGCACCCACGCGCGTGTGTATACGAGAGAAATGCACATCGCTCGGCCCCGACCACCCACCGTAACCGGGAACACCTCGATATTTTCCTCGCCCTCGCTTCTACCACGGTTTTTTTCGTCATGGATGGCCCAAAGAATGTCATGCAACTATGTCTCCGGCCCGCCCAGGATGAAAAGCCCATTTTCTGTCATGATTTTTTGTCATAGAAGTAGGAGCCCACCACATTTATGATGATACCAGGTTTTGTCACAATTATCTTCATAGAAGTGTCATAAGTATGACAGAATTTTTTTTCGTTCGACCCAAAATGTCACGGATGTGTCTTTTTTTGTAGTGATGTTATTGATGTGTACCTTACTAATGCTCGTAGTAGCGCCTGGGTATTTGATACTGGTTCTGTTGCTCATATTTGCAACTTGAAATAGGGGCTACAGATTAAACGAAGATTGTCTAAGGACGAGGCGACGATGCGCGTGAGAAATGATTCCAAAGTCGATGTGATCGTCGTCGGCATGCTTCATCTACATCTACCTTTGGGATTAGTTTTAAACCTGAATAATTGTTATTTGGTGCCAGCATTAAGCATGAACATTATATCTAGATCTTGTTTGATGCGAGACAGTTATTCATTTAAATCAGAGAATAATGGTTGTTCTATTTATATGAGTAATATCTTTTATGGTCATGCACCCTTGATGAGTGGTCTTCTTTTGTTGAATCTCAATAGTAGTGATACACATATTCATAGTATTGAAGCCAAAAGATACAAGTTTAATAATGATAGTGCAACTTATCTGTGGCACTACCATTTAGGTCATATTGGGGTTATGCTTTAGAGATGGCTGCATTCATGTTAAGTAGGGTACCATCTAAATCCATTGAGACAACACCATATGAACTATGGTTTGACAAGAAACCTAAGCTGTCATTTCTTAAAGTTTGGGGCCGTGATGCTTATGGGAAAAAGCTTCAACCTGATAAGCTCGAACCCAAATCAGAGAAATGTGTCTTCATAGCATACCCAAAGGAGACTGTTGGGTACACCTTCTATCACAGATCCGAAGGCAAGATATTCATTGCTAAGAATGTATCCTTTCTAGAGAAGGAGTTTCTCTCGAAAGAAGTGAGTGGGAGGAAAGTAGAACTTGATGAGGTAATTGTACCTGCTCCCTTATTGGAAAGTAGTCCATCACAAAAATCGGTTCGAGTGATTCCTACACCAACTAGTGAGGAAGCTAATGATGATGATCATGAAACTTTAGATCAAGTTACTACCAAACCACGTAGGTCAACCAGTGTAAGATCCGCACTAGAGTGATATGGTAATCCTGTTCTGGAGGTCATGCTACTTGACCATGACGAACGTACGAACTATATGGAAGCGATGATGAGCCCAGATTCCGCAAAATGGCTTGAGGCCATCAAATCTGAGACGGGATCCATGTATGAGAACAAAGTGTGGACTTTGGTTGACTTTCCTGATGATCGGCAAGCAATAGAGAATAAATGGATCTTCAAGAAGAAGACTGACGCTGACAGTAATGTTAATGGCTACAAAGCTTGACTTGTTGCAAAAGGTTTTCGACAAGTTCAAGGAGTTGACTATGATGAGACCTTCTCATCCGTAGTGATGCTTAAGTCTGTCCAAATCATGTTAGCAATTGCTGCATTTTATGATTATGAAATTTGGCAAATGGATGTCAAAACTACATTCCTTAATGGATATCTTAAAGAAGAGTTGTATATGATGCAACCAGAAGGTTTTGTCGATCCAAAAGGTGCTAACAAAGTGTGCAAGCTCTAGCGATCCATTTATGGACTGGCGCAAGCCTCTCAGAGTTGTAATATACGCTTTGATAGTGTGATCAAAGCATATGGTTTTATACAGACTTTTGGAGAAGCATGTATTTATAGGAAAGTAAGTGGCGCTCTATAGAATTTCTGATACTATATGTGGATGACATATTGTTGATCGGAAATGATACTGAATTTCTGAATAGCATAAAAGGATACTTGAATAAGAGTTTTTCAATGAAAGACCTCAGTGAAGCTGCTTATATATTGGGCATCAAGATCTATATAAATAGATCAAGACGCTTAATTGGACTTTCACAAAGCACATACCTTGATAAAGTTTTGAAGAAGTTCAAAATGGATCAGTCAAATAAAGGGTTCTTGCCTGTGTTACAAGGTGTGAAGTTGAGTCAGACTCAATGCCCGACCACTACAGAAGATAGAGAGAAAATGAAAGTCATTCCCTATGCCTCAGCCATAGGTTCTAGCATGTATGCAATGCTGTGTACTAGACCTTATGTATGCCTTGCTATTAGTTGAGCAGGGAGGTACTAAAGTAATCCAGGAGTGGATCACTGGACAGCGGTCAAGAACATCCTGAAATACCTAAAAAGGACTAAGGATATGTTTCCCGTTTATGGAGGAGACAAAGAGCTCGTCGTAAATGGTTATGTCGATGCAAGCTTTGACACTGATCCGGATGACTCTAAGTCACAAACCGGATACACATTTATATTGAATGGTGGATGTCAGTTGGTGCAGTTCCAAGCAGAGCGTCGTGGCAGGATCTACGTGTGAAGCGAAGTACATAGCTACTTCGGAAGCAGCAAATGAAGGAGTCTGGATGAAGGAGTTCATATCTGATCTAGGTGTAATACCTAGTGCATTGAGTGCAATTGCCTTGGCAAAGGAATACAAATTTCACAAGAGAACCAAGCACATCAAGAGATGCTTCAATTCCATCCGCGATCAAGTCAAGGAGGGAGACATAGAGATTTGCAAGATACATACGGATTTGAATGTTGCAGACCCGTTGACTAAGCCTCTCTCACGAGCAAAACATGATCAGCACCAAGACTCCATGGGTGTTAGAATCATTACTATGTAATCTAGATTATTGACTCTAGTGCAAGTGGGGGACTAAAGGAAATATGCCCTAGAGGAATAATAAAGTTGTTATTTATATTTCCTTATATCATGATAAATGTTTATTATTCATGCTAGAATTGTATTAACCGGAAACGTAGTACAAGTGTGAATACATAGACAAACATAGTGTCCCTAGTATGCCTCTACTAGACTAGCTCGTTTATCAAAGATGGTTAAGTTTCCAAACCATAGACATGTGTTGTCATTTGATGAACGGGATCAAATCATTAGAGAATGATTTGATGGACAAGACCCATTCGTTAGCTTAGCATAATGATCGGTTAGTGTTATTGCTATTGCTTTCTTCATGACTTATACATGTTCCTCTGACTATGAGATTATGCAACTCCCGAATACCGGAGGAACACCTTGTGTGCTATCAAACGTCACAATGTAACTGGGTGATTATAAATATGCTCTACAGGTGTCTCCGATGGTGTTTGTTGAGTTGGCATAGATCGAGATTACGATTTGTCGCTCCATGATTCAGAGAGGTATCTCTAGGCCCTCTCGGTAATGCACATCACTATGAGCCTTGCAAGCAATGTGTCTAATGAGTTAGTCACGGGATGATGCATTACGGTATGACTAAAGAGACTTTCCAATAACGAGATTGAACTTGGTATGATGATACCGACGATCAAATCTCGGGCAAGTAACATACCGATGACAAAGGGAACAACGTATGTTGTTATGCAGTTTGACCAATAAAGATCTTCGTAGAATATGTATGAGCCAATATGAGAATCTAGGTTCCGCTATTGGTTATTGGCTAAAGATGTGTCTCGGTCATGTCTACATACTTCTCGAACCCGTAGGGTCCGCACGCTTAATGTTCGATGACAATTTGTATTATGAGTTATATGATTTGATGACCGAAGATTGTTCGGAGTCCTGGATGAGATCACGGACATGACGAGGGGTCTCGAAATGGTCGTGACATAAAGATTGATATATTGGACGATGTTATTCGGACACCGGATGAGTTTCGAGAGGTACCAAATAATTATCGGAGTGTCGAAGGGTTATCGGAACCCCCGGGGGAACTAATGGGCCTTGATGGGCCTTAGTGGGGATATAGGAAGGGCCACAAGGGGTTGGCCGCCCCCCTTGGGTCCAAATTTGACTAGGGGAATGGGGCGGAGCCCTCCTTTCCTTCCCTCCCCCCTCTCCCTTCCTTCTTCCCCCTTTCCTCAGGTGGAATCATACTAGGACTTGGAGTCCTAGTAGGACTCCCCTCTCCTGGCGCGTCCTACAGGGGCAGCCGGCCTCCCCCTCCCCTCCTTTATATATGGAGGCAGGGGGGCACCCTAGAACACACAAGTTTCTCCTAACCGTGTGTAGTGCCCCCTCCACAGTTACACACCTCGGTCATATCGTCGTAGTGCTTAGGCGAAGCCCTGCACCGGTAACTTCATCATCACCGTCACCACGCCGTCATGCTGATGGAACTCTCCCTCGTCCTCAACTGGATCAAGAGATCGAGGGACGTCATCAAGCTGAACTTGTGCTGAACGCGGAGGTGTCATACGTTCGGTGCTTGGATCGCTTGGATCACGAAGACGTTCGACTACATCAACCGCGTTACTAAACGCTTCCGCTTTTGGTCGACGAGGGTACGTGGACACACTCTCCCCGCTCGTTGATATGGTTCTCCTAGATAGATCTTGCGTGATCATAGGAATTTCTTTTGAAATACTACGTTCCCCAACATATATATATATATATATATATATATATTTAGTTAAAAGTCTGATTCACCATTAGTCCCTTATCAGCCCCGACCTATATGGTACCAGCTACTGATATCCTGAATAGTGAGTATATATAAGCCATGGGATGAAAGTAGCCTCGATGGAAAACAACAGTCGTTCCCAAAATTGTCCTTTGTAGGTACATCGAGGGGCATGTTAAGCATAACAGGCTAAACATCAACCAAATATATGCATGACAGACAAAATAATCTCCAAAAGATAGCTTCAGTGTGCAGGTTTAAGCATGCTAGTAAAGCAAAAACAAGTGGAAAGGTGTGTTAACTGCAACAGGCCTAACATTTAATAGCAAGCAAACATAGTCATTCAAACTGGTATTGTGCCAGTCTAAGTACACTGGTTATTGTTAAATAAAAATGGAAAGGCGTGTTAACTACAAGATGCACACTACTGCAGGATACTGCTAACGCGGCACTATGATCAGAGACCCTTTGCCGAAACTGTGTGTGATGTAATAATCACAAACGATGGTGTAAAAAACCTGTCAAAAAGGTGCAAAACGTTTGCGATGGTGGAGCCATCAAACACAGTTCAGATTTTAGTTGCGTGTGCGATGCAGGGCACACGGTTAATCCATTCAATCTGTTTGCGATGCGGCAGAACAACAGAAACGGGCAACCATATCAATGTGTTTGCGATGCAGGACACATGGTTAATCCATTCAAACTGTTTGCGATGAGGTAGAACAATAGAAACGGGCAGCCATATCAATGTGTGTGCAATATACGGCATACGGTTCACTCGGACGAACTATTTTTGATTAGGGAACACAACAGAAACGGTTGAACTTCACAAGATGTGTGTGATATGCGGCATACAATTCACATGGATGAACTGTTTGCGATGAGCCAAAAGAACACAAACGAGTCGTGTAAACAAGATGTATGTGATACGTGCCAAACAGCCGACTCGGATGAACTGTTTGCGATGAGAAATTACAACACAGACGGTCAATACAGTTAGTTCGTGTGTGATTCTGTGTGTACAAAAAACTTTGAAAAATGCAAACTAGTTCCTTGCGGTGGCTAGGAGTATCGCACATGATGCGTCTGCGAGTACTCGTGTGCGATGATTAGTATGTTACACATACGTTTCGTTATGTTAACATGTGTGTGAAGGAAATATGCCCTAGAGGCAATAATAAAGTTGTTATTTATATTTCCTTATATAATGATAAATGTTTATTATTCATGCTAGAATTGTATTAACCGGAAACTTAGTACATGTGTGAATACATAGACAAACAGAGTGTCCCTAGTATGCCTCTACTTGACTAGCTCGTTAATCAAAGATGGTTATGTTTATTGACCATAGCCATGTGTTATCATTTGATGAACGGGATCACATCATTAGAGAATGATGTGATGGATAAGACCCATCGGTTAGCTTAGCATACATGATCGTTTAGTTTTATTGCTATTGCTTTCATCATGACTTATACATGTTCCTCTGACTATGAGATTATGCAACTACCGAATACCGGTGGAACACATTGTGTGCTATCAAATGTCACAACGTAACTGGGTGATTATGAAGATGCTCTACAGGTGTCTCCGATGGTGTTTGTTGAGTTGGCACATATTGAGATTAGGATTTGTCACTCCGTGTATCAGAGAGGTATCTCTAGGCCCTCTCGGTAATGATCATCACTATAAGCCTTGCAAGCAATGAGACTAATAATTTAGTTGTGGGATGACGCATTACGAAACGAGTAAAGAGACTTGTCGGTAATGAGATTGAACAAGGTATGATGATACGACGATCGAATCTCGGGCAAGTAACATACCGATGACAAAGGAAACAATGTATGTTGTTATGCGCTTTGAACGATGAAGATCTTAGTGGAATATGTAGGAGCCAATATGAGCATCCAGGTTCCGCTATTGGTTATTGACCGGAGATGTGTCTCGGTCATGTCTACATAGTTTCGAACCCGTAGGGTCCGCACGCTTAATGTTCGATGACGATTTGTATTATGAGTTATGTGATTTGTTGACCGAAGTTTGTTTGGAGTCCCGGATGAGATCATGGTCATGACGAGGAGTCTCGAAATGGTCGAGACAAAAATATTCATATATTGGAAGGCTACATTCGGACACCGGGATGGTTCGGGTCGTTTCGGATAAGTTTCGGAATACCCGGGGTTACCAGACCCCGCCCCCCCGGAAATTCATTGGCTTTCATGGGCATTAGTGGAAAGGAGAGGAGGGACACAAGGGAGGCCGCTGCCCCCCCATGGCCACTCCGAATTGGACTAGGGAGGGGGGCACCCCCTCTTTCCTTCTCCCCTCTTCCTCCTTCCCTCTTCCTCCTTCCCTCTTTCTCCCTCTCTTGGAAGGAAGGGGACTCCAACTAGGATTGGGAATCCTAGTTGGCCTCCCCATGGCAGGCGCCCCCCTTGGCCGACCTCCTCCTCCTCCCCTCCTTTATATATGTGGGAGGGGGGCACCCCAAGGGTACACAAGTTTCTCTTAACCGTGTGCGGTGCCCCCCTCCACAGTTACACATCTCAGTCATATCGTCGTAGTGCTTAGGCGAAGCCCTGCGACGGTAACTTCATCATCACCATTGCCACGCCATCATGCTGATGGAACTCTCCCTCGTCCTCAACTGGATCAAGAGATCGAGGGATGTCATCAAGCTGAATGTGTGCTGAACACGGAGGTGCCATACATTCGGTACTTGGATCGGTTGGATCGCGAAGATGTTCGACTACATCAACCACGTTATTAAACTCTTCCACTTTCGGTCTACGAGGGTACGTGGAAACACTCTCCCCGCTCGTTGCTATGCATCTCCTAGATAGATCTTGCGTGATTGTAGGCAATTTTTTTGAAATACTACGTTCCCGAACAGTGGTATCAGAGCCAGGTCTATGCGTAGATGTTATATGCACGAGTAGAACATAACGAGTTGTGGGCGATAATAGTCATACTGCTTACTAGCAACGTCTTACTTTTATTCGGCGGCATTGTCGGATGAAGCGACCCAGACCGACATTACATGACCGTGTTCATGAGAGTGGTTCTACCGACATGCTTCACACACAGGTGGCTAATTGGTGTTTGTTTCTCCAACTTTAGTTGAATCAAGTTTGACTACGACCGGTCCTTGTTGAAGGTTAAAACAACAAACATGACAAAAAATCGTTGTGGTTTTGATGCGTAGGTAAGAACAGTTCTTGCTAGAAGCCCGTAGCAGCCACGTAAAACTTGCAACAACAAAGTAGATGACGTCTAACTTGTTTTTGCAGGGCTTGCTGTGATGTGATATGGTCAAGACGCGATGATATACAAATTGTTGTATGAGATGATCATGTTTTGTAGAAGTTGCCGGCAACTGGCAGGAGCCTTATGGTTGTTGCTTTATTGTATGAAATGCAATCGCCATGTAATTGCTTTACTTCATCACTAAGCGGTAGCGATAGTCGTAGAAGCAATAGTTGGCGAGACGACAACGATGCTACGATGGAGATCAAGGTGTCAAGTCGGTGATGATGGTGATCATGACGGTGCTTTGGAGATGGAGATCAAAGGCACAAAATGATGATGGCCATATCATATCACTTATTTGATTGCATGTTGTCGGATCACGGGTTCCGGCAAAACCCTCAAGGTTCGAACACTGGTGTGCGCGCGAAGATCTCCCCCCTATCGATCCACGTCCTAACTCAGCTAAGATCTTACGGACTAACTCGACGAACTCGCAACAGAAAGGACACAAGATTTATACTGGTTCAGGCCACCGTTGTGGTGTAATACCCTACTCCAATGTGGTGGTGGTGGATTGCCTCTTGGGCTGAGGATGATTAGTACAAGGGGAAGAACAACCTCCTAAGGAGAGGTGCTCTTGTTCTTGGTGGATGTGATTGTGGGGATGAACTAGTTCTAGTCTGAGATCAGGTCGCCCCTAGCTACATTGGTGGCTAGTCCTATTTATAGTGGCCTTGGTCCTCTTCCCAAATATTGAGCGGGAAGGGACCCCACAATGGCCAATTTGAAGGGGGACAACTAGTACAAGCTATCCTGACAAAAGCGGTCTTCGCCTGCCAAAGGCTCTGGTGGTGACGCCGTCTTGGGCTCCATGGTGACCTCTGTCCTGCCGTCCTGCTGGTCTTGGTCTCGTTGCACCAATATGGAAACCTTTGCTTGACGCCTCAATACTCCGCGGCTGCGCCTGCTTCCTTAGCACCGAAGAGGAAACAAGGACACTGTGCGCGCTAGCGCCCGCCCGTCTTTGGTCGTCATGGCTCACATCACTAGAACCTTGTGAGGTTTGCCTGGCCTTGAACTCTCTGCCCGTCGCGAGCCAGCCTGGTGAGGCCACTCCTGAGGAGGTCTTGTGTCATTCTCCTCACGAGGTTTGGCCCCTCACGAGGGTCTTGAGTCCTTGCTAGTGAAGATGGGCCGTACGGGCCTGCTCGCAGAGCCAAGCCATGGGCCGCAGGTGGGCAACTCTGGGGACCCCCGTTCCTAGAACGCCGACAGTAGCCCCCGGGCCCAAGGCACGCTCGAGCTTGGCTTTGAGGCGAAGCCAAAGGCCAAGTGCGGAGCGCCGCGGGCCCCAATAGCCTGCAGCCTTGGTCGACGGGTGGCGGTTGATTGGACGTGGGCGTCTCCACTTCCCCACGCTGCCTCGGCAACTGCTCGACTTGACAAGTCCCTGCGACATGCAAGGAAAACCATCATTACCTGTGATCATGGGGGGTGCTGGTTGGCCTTCTCCTGGTATGAATGGGAGGGGGGCGGAGCCCCCGTCGCCCATCTTTCCTCTGCCTCTTCCGCTTCTTCTCCTTCCTTGCTCCACTCCTGCTTCGAATGGTGCCGTCGAGGAGGTTCACTGCCACGGAGAAGGGGAAGGCCCCTCGCGAGGGCCCCGGCTCTCCGGTGCCCAAGCATGGATGCGACCGTCCCCGCAAGCACATCGTGACCCCCGCCGCAGCCCCGCACAACCATGGTGGTGTCGCTTCGCGGTGCAGGGGTCGCTCCGGTCGTGGCGGTCTCGTTGATGAAGGGAGACGTGCCGTAGTTACGCGGCCTCCCCGGCCGCGCTTCCACTCGGCAGAGATGCTGCCGGAGTTTGTCGTCTGGTCGGAGAACCCGACTGGCAACTGGCTTCAGCTCCCGCGCTTCTTCATCGACGAGCTGTCGGCCTCAGGTCCAGGCGGGCTTTGGCTATAGGAAGACGGCTGCTGCAGTAGGGCTTCATGGGTTGCAGTCGAGGTCTCCGCCGCGGGCAATATAGCTCTGGCCCGCTTCGAAGACGGTGGCGGGTCGTCTTGTCGCCGTGCCCCTGTGAAGTGCGAGGAGGGGTCCGGCTGAGCTCAGGAAGGCGCTGGGGCCTGCCCCCGTGGGCCGCTGTAGGCGCCGCTTTTATTTTGTTCTTCTTTTCCTTCCTGCATCAGAAAGAAACCAAAATGGGCCCCGGAGGGGCGTGTGCCAAACTATGATCTTAATTGTTATGTTGTGTTTGCCGTACCTGTGCTGTGTCACGACATCGTCGTTTTATGTAGGGATAACTTAGCTCGACTTGTTTTGAGTGGCCTCCTCCTCATGAGGCGCTTGCTTCCTGGTACTTGTCGAGGCCTCCTTGACCTGATATGCGCTTAGGAACTGCAAAAAATTCGTCAAGAGGTTTATCATTCACCCGGGGATTGGTCATAGGCGCCGCTGGCCTTGACCCGGCGCTTCGCGTCACGATACCCGTGGGGTACGGATTAGGAGAGGTGCGCCAGCTTGTGGGCTCGAACGAGGGTGCCTCACGAAAAGATAGAAGGAGGAAGCTCACGAAGGTACCTGTTCAGCCCCCTCGCGAGGGACGCGAGGGAGAGTACAGATCGACCAAAGAGGCAAAAGCAGAAACAGAGGCAGAAAGCGATAAAACGGGACCAGCAAGAGACACCAGAAAGCAAATTTCAATTAAAAGAGGGGCGAGCCAACTTCGGAAAGCAAATTAAAAGCCGCGTCCGGCACCTAGTCTAGTCTTCGGCGTCTTCTCACCAGCGCTGAGCTAACTGCTGCCACTCGGCGTGGGAGGGAGCCCCCGAAGCCCAAGGGCGGCACTCCTGAGGCTCCGGGGCGTGTACAGCCCCACTCGTTATTACGTGAGAGTGTCACGGGTGGCGATTCTTCATAGGCACGGGGCCTTGTTTCACAGGCGCTGGGCCTTTCTTCACAGACACTGTGCCTTTCTTCACAGGCACCGAGCCTTCTTCACAGGCACTGGGCCTTTCTTCACAGGCACCGGGCCTTCTTCACAGGCACTGGGCCTTTCTTCATGGGTAGAACTTCCGAAGGTGTTGGATGTTCCAGCCGTTCTGGACGGGTACCCCATCCTGCGTCTCCAGGCGCGCGACGCCAGGCCAGGAGACATGGACGACCTTGAACGGGCCCTCCCACATGGGTGAGAGCTTACGCAGCCTCTCCCTGGAGAGCACCCGCCTCAGGACGAGGTCACCCACCTCGAGAGTCCTGGAGCGGACGCCGCGATAGTGGTACCGCCACATCGCCTGCTGGTATCTTGCCGCCCGTAGTGCAGCTTCGTGGCGATGTTCCTCCCCCAGCACAAGGTCCATCCCCCGCGTGGCGTCCTGCTGCATCTCATCAAATGCCAGGACCCATGTGGAGCAATGCTTGACCTCATGAGGGAGGACTGCTTCTGCTCCGTAGATGAGGAAGAACGGGGTTTCGCCCATTGGCTTGGTGGCGGTGGTGCGGATCGACCGCAGCATGGACTGGAGCTCGTCGTGCCAGCCCCTGCCGGAGGCTTCGAGCTTCTTCTTGAAGGTCCTGGTCTTGAGGCCCCTCAGGACCTCCGCGTTGGCGCGTTCGGCCTGGCCATTGCTCCTGGGGTGTGCTACCGAGGCGTAGTAGATCTGTGTTCCAAGGTTAGCACAATATGACTTGAAGAGATTACTAGTGAACCGCGAGCCGTTATCGGTGATGATATGGTTGGGGACCCCAAAACGGCTCATGAGGCCCTTGATGAACTTGACCGCAGAGCCAACTGGGATGGCGTGGACAGCTTCAACCTCGGGCCACTTAGTGAACTTGTCGATGGCGACATAGAGGTATCGATAGCCCCAGGCGCCCGAGGAAACAGGCCTAGAATATCCAGCCCCCAGACTGTGAACGACCACGAGAGTGGAATGGTCTGGATGCCCTGAGATGGCTGATGGATCTGCTTGGCGTGGAATTGGCAGGCCTCGCAGGACTTCACTAGCTCAGCTGCGTCATTGAGCGCCGTAGGCCAGTAGAATCCACTTCGGAATGCCTTGCCAACGAGGGTTCGCGACGACGAGTGCTGTCCGCAGTCCCCGCCGTGTATGTCGGCTATCATCTGTTTCCCCTGTTCCCTGGAGATACAATGTAGCGACTAGACCTCAAACAGTCTGATCTCTGTGCATCAGTGTCATCCCTGGATTGGTAATGCTGACACGCACAATACTTGAGGATTTATAACAGAGTAGCAATCACACACTTATTACATCGAATGTCTCAAAAGAGAACTTATTATAATGAATATGGCTTAAGGCCATCTAACACGATAACATCGGAAGGCTTGGAAGATAAAGTGAGTCCATCAACTCCAACGGCATCACTGAGTGAAAGACCACGACCTAGGGTACCTTACTCGTCGTCTGAAAAGTCTGCAACATGATACGTTGCAGCCCGAAACGGGTCAGCACATGGAATATGCTGGTAATGTAACACAAGAGAGTAATGAACAGAATAATGCTATCACTACATGCATATATGGCTGGTGGAGGCTGTATGGTTAATATGTTTTGCGGAAAGCCAATTTGTCCCTACAACAAAGGAATAAATTTTGTTTAACTATCATGGTAGTTGTTAAACATTGAGAAGGTTCACCCAAATCAATCCCAATTAAGCATCATCATTATACCCAATCAAATTACGTTAAGAGTGATGGGATCCACATGATAATCCAAGAACTAGATACTCAAGATGTCCATAACCGGGGAGACGACTAACCATGATTAGTTTATACACTCTGCAGAGGTTTGTGCACTTTTCCCCACAAGACTCGATATCCTCCGTTGGATTTCTCGCACTACATAATGTTTGAGAAATGGATGACTGAGACACAGTCTTTCCGAAGAGGTCCCCTTAACCGATAGATAGGACTGTATACCTACAATCCCCTACATCTTCTAGCCCATCATGGAAAGGTTTCCCACAACTTACTGAACTATGCCAGAGCCCATAATGGCATGTGGATGCACACAGAAGTTTCTAGCATGAATAATCTTATGATCCCTTTGAGCCTTGGTGGCAGTCCATAGGAGAATCACACGGTACCCCGATATTTCCAAAAATACAGGCAACACTGGGTTCCCCAGGTGCCTCAATCCACCTAGATGTGTATTAAAGTTGCCACCTTAAGTTATCCATTAATTAGCAATACTCACATCTGTCATGAATACACTCAAACCCAAACCACGTCTACGAGCATAGCATAGCAATATAAGCAACATAGAAGTAACTCCCAAAGGTTTGATAATAAACAGGTGAATAGGTACTACCTCATCTATTTTCCAAAACCCACATATTAATCAGATCCTAATCATGCAATTGTTTGAGGATTGATCTAATGCAATAAAACTGGGTAGTAAAGGGGTATGATCAAAGTGTTACTTGCCTTGCCGATGATCCGTGAAACCTAGAGACTCGTAGTAGCACGCTTCGCACTCCGGGTACTCTATCACAATCAAACAAGCATACAATAAGCAATCAAGCAAATATGCACGGGTAAAACTCAAATAAGAAGATCTAACCAGAAAGTTCAACTTAAGAACTCCAGTTTGCAAAAAGAATCAAATCGAACGAAGCAACAAAACTCAAACTGCGAAAGAAACAAGCTTCGACTACTAGTCTAGACTAAAGTCAAATTTTATAGTAGCAGAAACTTGTTTAAGTTGATTAAACAAAAAGAGGGCTTCGATACGAAACTCTAGGCACTTGAATCGCCTGATTCCGATGAACGAGCGAAAAGTTAAACTAAAACGAAAATCGGATCAGAAACCGCGATAGAAAATAATCCGAGAAAAAGAAAAATTGACGAACAGGCTAACGAACGAACGTTCGCTGTCTGCGGCTAATGGATGAAAACCGTTCGTTAAAATGAATGTATGGACGAACGTCCGCTATATAACTAAACTAAAAAACCAAACGGTTTTAAAAGAAAAACCGGCGGCTACCTCGAACTCCGGCGGGCGGCGGCGAGGTGGCTCCGGCGACGGTGGCGGCGGGAGGCAGAGGATCGACGCTAGGCGGCGGCGGCTCCTGGCGGCGGTGACGCTAGGGCAGGGCGGCGGTGGGGCGGGCTGGGGTGAGCTGCGGCGGGGGCAGGGGGGCGGTTATAAGGAGGGGGCCTGGGATGAGTCCGGGTCGGATACGGCCTGTATGTCGGTTCCCTTTTTTTTAAAATAAATTCCGCTGAGAAAAACGAATAAAAGAAATACTAAACGGATTCCAAAAATCCTGAACTAAATTTTCCCCGTCCTCTAAAAATCTACTGGACAAGGTGAACATTTATTTGGGACTCTAATGCAATTTTGAAAAACACATATTTTCCTAATTCAAATAAAATAGTGATAAAACTCCAAATAAAATTCTTATTTGATTTTAATATTAAATCTCCAATATTTCTTTATTTTGAGGAAGTCATTTTATCTTCTCTTTTATTTTTATAAAAGAAATATTCAAAGAGAAAATAATTAAAATCAAACGATACTCTTTTCAAAATTTGATAAAAACTCAAATATGAAAATAACGAAATTCCCAACTCTCTCCATGGGTCCTTGAGTTGCGTAGAATTTCTAGGATCGAGCCAAAATGCAATAAAATATGATATGCAATGATGATCTATTGTATAACATTCCAAATTGAAAATTTGGGATGTTACAAACCTACCCCCCTTAAGATATATCTCGCCCTCGAGATTCGGGTTGGCTAGAAAATAGGTGAGGGTGATCTTTCCGTAGGTCTTCCTCTCGTTCCCAGGTGGCTTCATCTTCAGTATGGTGGCTCCACTGAACCTTACAAAACTTGATAACCTTGCTGCGTGTGACTCGGTTGGCAAAATCAAGTATCTTGACTGGATTCTCCTCGTAGGTCAAATCACTATCCAACTTTAATCGCTTCCAGCGGCACTGTATCTCTGAGAGGGATATCAACCATCTCTGCGTGGCACTTCTTCAACTGAGAAACGTGGAACACATCGTGAACTCTTGACAATCCTTTGGGCAATTCCAACTTGTAAGCAACTTCTCCCATACGTTCCAAAACTTTGTATGGTCCCACAAAACGTGGTGCTAACTTTCCCTTAACTCCAAAGCGCTTAACTCCTCGGAGTGGTGATACACGAAGATACACTCTGTCTCCAACTTCGTTAACTGTCTCATTGCGTTTAGAATCCGCATAGCTCTTCTGCCTGGACTGGGCTACCTTGAGTCTATCGTGAATCAGCTTAACCCTCTCTTCAGACTCTTTAATCAAATCTGGTCCAAACAACTGTCGGTCTCCAACTTCATCCCACAACAACAGTGTCCTGCACCTGCTTCCGTACAATGCTTCGAAAGGGGCCATCTTCAAACTGGCTTGATAGATGTTGTTGTAAGAGAACTCTGCGCAAGGCAAATTGTCGTCCCAACTAGATCCATAATCTAGCGCACAAGCTCTCAACATGTCCTCCAAAATCTTATTGACTCTCTCAGTCTGTCCATCTGTCTGCGGGTGAAAGGCGGTACTGAACTCTAGCCTGGTTCCCAAAGTTTCATGCAACTGATTCCAAAACTTTGAGGTAAACTGGGTTCCTCTATCTGATACAATGGTCCTCGGAACTCCATGCAAACATACGATCCTGGTCATGTATATCTTTGCCAACTTAGCACTGGTGTAAGTGGTCTTCACTGGGATGAAATGAGTTACTTTCGTCAAACGATTGACTACAACCCATATCGAGTCATAGCCTGAATGAGTCATGGGAAATCCCGTGCTAAAATCCATACCTAGCTTGTCCCACTTCCATTCGGGTATCGACAATGGTTGTAGCAATCCTGCTGGCTTCTAATGCTCTGCCTTCACTCTCTGACGTACATCACAAACTGCTACATACTCTGCAATATCCTTCTTCATTCCAGTCCACCAGAAACTATCCTTCAAGTCCAGGTACATTTTAGTATTTCCTGGGTGAATCGAATATGGTTGTCGGGGAAACTGATCCACCAACACCTATGGGGACAGGGCCCCTTTCGGTTTGGAGGGGGGCGGAGGTCGCACAAAGAGCGGATCGAGGCAGTACACGCGAGCAGTTTTACCCAGCTTCAGGCCGCACGGATGCGTAAAACCCTACTGCTGCTTGTTTGTGTGTATTGAATTCTTGCTCAGGAGCGATGGACGCTGCCAGACCGAGCGTGAGAGCGTTCCTGATGTTTCGAATGAGCCGAACCCCTTCTACGTTGCGCTTGGGCCTCCTTTTATACTTTCAAGGGGTCACCGACAGGTGGCAACGTAGACTAGAAGGGTAAAAATGGAAAAGGATGCGGTAGGTGCAGCTACCGCTACTGTAGACACAATGCACCCTACCTAACTCTGACGGCAGGGGACAAGGTCATTGAATGCCTGTCTGAGTTGCCTAAACAGTGCAAAAAGTGACCGTTAGGAGCGCCACCGTTTGCCACGATGGCCTTCTCTTCATCTCCGCTTGCCACCGCGCACCCCTAGCTGCGCGGCCTCCTGCCACGTGTGCTTGGGAGAGTCCTAGAGCGACACGTTAGCAGGTGTCCTGGGGCGCGGGCATGAAGTGGGGGTTTCCCGCGGCAAGCTCCTTGCCGCGGTCGTCGTCTTGTCGTGTTTGGGAGCTTGTTGCTCACCGGGCCTTGCCGAGATGCAGGGCGCGTCGCGGCAAGCTTTCTTGGTATGCCTTGAGTGGCCTTCCCGGCAAGCTCCTCTTGCCGGGGTCTTGTCTCTTCCCGGCAAGATCCTCTTGCCGGGGCCTGGGTTGGCCTTCCCGGCAAGCTCCTCTTGCCGGGGCCTTGGTTGGCCTTCCCGGCAAGCTCCTCTTGCCAGGGCCTTGGTTTGAGTACTTTGTTCTTGAATGGTCTTCAAGGGAACCACAGAGGGTCTTGGTGGTCACCCGGCAAGCCTTGCCGCGGGATGCTGCGACCGCCCGTGCACAAGTTCGGGGTACTAGGGTACCCCTACTCTAGTACACCGACAGGAGCCCCCGGGCCTAGGCCAGACACGGTGCCGACCGCTGTTGGGCCAGGCCCAAAACAGTGCACGGGCACGCGCGGCCTAGGTCACGCCGCATATCTCTCCGCTCCCACCGCGCACGCCCAGAACAGCACGCGTCAAACGCGGCGTCGTGGGTGACGCGGGCGGCGTGCGCGGGGCTAAGCCCCTTGAGCATGCGTCAGGCCACGATGATGGGGACGGTTCACGCCCTCCTCCCTGAACGGAGGTAGGCGTGGGGGCGTGGTGTATTTACTGGACGGGGCCGGTGCGCGGTTTTCGGGACGTCCACTCCCCGCGATCACGAGGCGGAGCGAGGCCGCCTCATCCGTCGCCTTGGTTCTGCATCCCCGCCACGCGGCTCCCATGCGCTTGGGGTCGCGGACGGTGGAAGTGGGAAACTGGGCCGTCGCGAGCAGAGGCAGCGGGTTGGCCCCGACTCCCTGCTCTTCCTGTGCCTTGATTCGCTGAGCGGGGCGGCCGAGCCCCCACCTCGCTCGAGCGGGAGGGGAGCACAGAAACCCACACTCTCTCGTCTCCTCCTTTCTTCAGCTTCTGCTCCCCTTTCTCTCATTCGCCATGGAGAAAGGGAACCCAGGCCCTTCATCGGTGGCGGCGAGGGTCGCCGCCAGACTGCGCATCTCTCCCTCTCCCGCGCCCGTGGTGGCAGAGCCAGCCATAAGGGGAAGAGGGAGGGGGCGAGGTCGCGGATGAGGTCGAGGACGAGGTCGAGGCGCTCGGGGAAGAGGCAGGCGGGGTGGCGCGCCAGCTTCGCCTCCGCCTGCGGCTCCTCCCCCCACGGCGGTCCATATAGGGGACGACCCTTGCGAGTTCTTCGTCAAGCTGCGCCGGGCGCCTCGTTGTCGCCTCCGGCTTCCAGCTCCGTTTGCGAGCGCGATGGAGTTGGACCCGCCCGAGACACTGAGATTGCACATGAGGGGCTGTGGGATCAGCGGCACGCGAGTCCGCATTGTATTCCCAGCCCCTAATGTGATGTATCTTGATCGAGGGTGGAAGACGTTTGCCCGTATCCACATCATGATGGAGGAGTTTACCCTCCATTTTAAGTTGATGGAGGGCGATCTCCTCTCCATCAAGGTCTTCCGGTGCTTCGGCACTCGGGCGAAGTGCTGCATGGACAGCTCCTCCAATAGCGAAGGCTCCTCCTCGAGCGAGAGTGACGAGGAGGAGAGCGACAGCAATGATGAGGGTAGCGGGCGGCGGGGTGGCGGGTCCGACTAGTCGTCGGGCGCCGCTTCGCGCGGCACCGGCGACCCCATCATCCGTGTCGCCGGCTTCTTGAACTCCCCGGGGTCGTCTCCTTGGGCGGCTGGCGTAGGGAGGCTGCGGAAGGGGAAGAGGGCTGGCGACAAGGCTGTCAGGTCGGAGTACGAGGGCGTGGTGCCCTCGACAGCATGCTGACGTCCTGCCGCCCCGTCTTCGAGCCCCGCTTCCAGCGCCGCCATCGCCGTCCAGCCTTCGGACGGCCCCCGGGATGTTCTCTTGGTGTCTTCTGGCACCCGTAGCTCGCCTAGGCGCTCCTTTTGCCCTTTTCGCCTCCTTGACTTGCCTCCTGAAGAGAGGGACAGGAAAGGGATTATGGGCATCTTATCTTTTTAATTTGTAAGCCTTCGGGCCTTAGCTGTATCTAAAACTTGTAATCCTCTCTTTCATGTTTTTCATCCTCTATGGACTGTACCTGAGTGGGATGTTTTTTAATGAAAAGGGGATGCTTGCCGGGTTATTTGTCTCACGAGTTGAACCCAGCCAAGGAGCAAATCCTTGGTATCCCTCGGACAGACATTTCATCTCCCGGCAACAGGCCCTGCGGCCTTCCCACGTCGCTCGACCGTTCTCACGCCTTTGACGGAGGCGGGAACGAGGTGGGTGCGGTCTCCTTGTTTCATCCCTTTGCTGCCGCGACTACGACCAAACTTGGCCCCGGGAACGAGCCCCAGGGCCTAGAGTTGAGGGAGCACGGCAGTTTTTGGGAAGAAACGCGGTTTCGCATTCCCCAGTCCATAAGAGGATGCATGATGAGGGATGAAAGACTTATCTGATATTGCAGCCCCCGGCAACTCTGATTTGCCGTGGACGATTCTTGGCACTCGCAGCCCCCAGCGATACTGGCTTGCCGGGGCCCAGGTGCCGGCGCGCCCTTCTTCTCCTTTTCGTCCTCAAGCAGTCTGGCCAGGATATGCGAGCCCTGCAAACGAAAGAGAAGCAAAAGGACGGACACTCGACCTCTAGCATGCATGCTATAACCCCGGGGTGGAAGGCTTCGGGTACTCTTCCGACGAGGAACTCCAACCCAGCGCCAAGCTCACTCTGTTATTCAAAGGCATGGCGGCGGCGCTCCAGCAACTCCGGGAACGGATCCCAAAGCAGTTGGCCGACGAGTCACGCTCGATTTGTGCCGGAGTTCTGGAGAAGGTGCTGGTGAAGGTGCCTTCCGCAATCCGGGCCTCAGCCTCACCAACGTCCTCAAGAGGCTGCCGGCGGACGCTGATCTTGACGCACTTAAGGCCCTCGTCGCACCCATTGTGGACAGGGTGAACGAGGTCAAAAGGGTTGACGGCGGTCGCGTAGATTAGGCCGTCCGTTTTCTTCTTTTCTTGTCGCTGCCGGTCATGTCATGGGAACACTTTATTAGAGGCGCGACAAGTTATTTTTGTAATATAACTCTATCTTACGCAAAAAAAAATGCTGTGTTACTTCCTTTACTCGACTCTTGGCTTTGTATGGTTCTGCCCTACGCTTTCTAGGGAAACTTGCCGGTGCAGGCACCCTTGCCGCGAGCGCCGAGTGCGGAACTTCAGCAGCCTGCTGGCGGGATCGCTACCGACAAGCAACCTTGTCGCAACTAGTTGCAGCTCACTTAAGTTGTTGAGCGAACTCGAAACAAATTAAGGGCGCTAGCGGCTCACTTAAGTTGCTGAGCGGACTTGAAGCAAAGTAAGGGCGCTAGCAGCTCACTTAAGTTGTTGAGCGGACTCGAAACAAAGTAAAGGCGCAACTAGCTACGAGTTGGTTCCTCCGCGCACAGGTTTTCCATACAAAGCACGGTCGTTCAAGGAAAATAACTCAAAAACTTAAAAAAACGGATTGCTCAAGCTTTAGCAACTTAGCTTTTCTGTCGTCTGCTTCCCGGCAAGGAGAAACTCTCTTGAACGGCCTGGTCCACACCATTATCTTCTCCTTCCCCCCCGGTAAACCTTGTGGGCGAGGGAACCTTCCTTCTTTTGAGAAAGAAACAGAGAAATAAAGTAATGATATGGAGCCTTGGGCTCGTTATTGCTTACCGGGGTCTGGTGCTGCACAAAGTGTCAGATAACATATGCGAAAAAGGATTATAGCATAAAAAAACTGACAAGATGTGCGGGGCACATGAACTTTACTGGTGCACGGGGTCTGCGCCCGGCTTTGTACAAAGGATTACATGCAACAGCGGCAAGACTTGTACAAAAGGTGGTTGCCGGAAAAGCTTCCGGCAACCGCGCCCTACGGGTAAAACTTACGAAGATGTTCTATGTTCCAGGAGTTGCTCACCGGAATGCCATCTTCGGTCTCAAGGCGGACAGCGCCGGGCCTAGTGACTCGTTTCACCCGATAAGGGCCTTCCCACTTCGGCGTCAACTTGTTGGAATTCTTGGCGGACTGAACACGCCGAAGAACAAGGTCGCCTTCCTCGAAGCTCCTGGCTTTAACTTTGCGGCTATGGTAGCGACGCAAAGCTTGCTGGTAGCGAGCGGCTCGCACAGCAGCCTGAAGACGGTCTTCCTCAAGGAGCAGCGCGTCGTCTTGCCGTAGCTGCTCTTGCTCAAGCTCATCATAAGCGACCACTCGAGGTGACCCGTATACGAGTTCTGTGGGGAGAACTGCCTCTGCTCCATAGACTAGAGTGAAAGGTGTCTGGCCAGTGGCTCGATTTGGTGTCATTCTGATTGACCAAAGAACCACCGGCAGCTCCTCGATCCAGTTCTTTCCGCACTTGTGCAGCCTGTCGAAAGTTCTGGTCTTGAGGCCTCGCAGCACTTCAGCATTTGCCCTCTCCGCTTGACCGTTGCTTCTCGGATGAGCAACAGAAGCGAAGCAGACCTTGGCGCCAAGATCTTGGACATACTGCATGAAGGTGCGGCTCGTAAATTGCAGGCCGTTGTCGGTGATGATCCTGTTAGGAACCCCGAAACGGCAAACAATCGACCTGAAGAACTTGACTGCTGACTGTGCTGTCACCTTCCTCACTGGTTCCACTTCCGGCCACTTTGTGAACTTGTCGATTGCAACATACAAGAACTCAAAGCCCCCGACAGCTCGGGGGAAGGGGCCGAGGATGTCGAGCCCCCAGACCGAAAATGGCCAGGATAAAGGGATCGTCTGGAGAGCTTGAGCTGGCTGGTGTATCTGTTTGGAGTGGAACTGGCACGCTTCACAGTTGGTTACTTGTGTAGTTGCATCCTGGAGGGCTGTCGGCCAAAAGAAGCCTTGCCGGAAAGCCTTGCCGGCAAGTGCCCTTGCGCCTATGTGGTGACCACATATGCCTCCATGTATCTCTGCCAACAGTTGTTGTCCATCTTCTCAGCGAATGCACTTCAATTTCACACCGTTGAGTCTTATTCTGTATAGTGTGTTGTCGACAAACTTGTACATACTTGACTGCCGGGCTACTCTTTCCGCTTCTTCTTGTTCTTCGGGAAGCTCTCCTGTCTGAAGGAAATGGACAATCGGCTGTGCCCATGCTGGAGCTTGTGGCTCGACAACAAGGACTAAAGGCATATCTGCTGCTGCGGGAACATCCGCTTCTACGGCAAGGACTTGCGGCCCTGCCGGAGCTTGATGTTCCCCGGCAAGCTTGCCGGAGCAAAACTTGTCGGGAGCGTTTGCTTCGACGGAACAAACCATAAGGTTTGCCGGAGCAGACTGCCCCTCAGCATCCTTGGTGTTGATCTTGGGGACTTTCTTGGTGGCGGCTTCGAGGAGCTCTGTCGGAAAGTACTCACCAGAAACCAACTTCCTCTTCTTATTCTGTCCAGTTGATGGTGTCACGGATGGTTGAGTCAGCTTGAGCACAAAGATCCCTGGTTCCACAGGCAACTTTAGTGCAGCGCACTTTGACAGGCCATCAGCAATATCATTCTGAGCTCTTGGAATATGTTCCATTTGTAGGCCGTCAAAGTGCTCCTCTAGCTTCCTCACTTCATCGACATACGCTTCCATCAAAGGACTCTGGTAGCTTTTGTTTACTTGGCGGACGACCAACTGCGAGTCACCCCTGACAATGAGCTTCTTGATCCCAAGGTCTGCTGCGATTCTGAGACCGGCAAGCAATCCTTCATACTCTGCAGTATTGTTCGTTGCTTGCTCCTTGGGAAAATGTATCTGAACTACGTACTTGAGGTGCTCTCCGATGGGTGCGATAAGCAGCACGCCAGCACCGGCGCCTTGCAGCGAGAAGGCACCATCAAAGTACATCAGCCACTCCTTGCTTGTCCCCTTGACGGGGATGCTCGTCTCTGGAATTTCTTCGTCTGGGGTTGGTGTCCACTCTGCTATGAACTCTGCCAATGCCCTGCTTTGGATCGTTGCAGTGCTCTCAAACTTGAGGCCAAAGCTTGACAGTTCCAGTGCCCACTCGACAATCCTGCCTGTTGCTTCTGGATTTTGTAGTATCCTCTTCAGCGGAAAGCGAGTGACAACTGTGATCTCGTGTGCCTGGAAGTAATGGCGCAGCTTTCTCGAGGCCATGAGAAGGCCGAAAAGCAATTTTTGCACAGCAGAGTACCTCGACCTAGCCCCCTGGAGAAGGGAGCTGACAAAGTAAACTGGGCGCCGCACCATCTTCTTCTGCACCTCCTTGCACGTCTGCGCAGATTCATCTTTGTCGGGACCAGAGCTTGTCGGAGAAGCCCCCTGCTTGTCGCTGGATTCACTTGTCGCGGTCGCTGGCTCATCATCCGCCTCCCTCTCCGCTACTAACGCAGCACTAACCACTTGATTGGTTGCCGCTAGGTACCGCAGCAACTTCTCTTATGGTTTAGGTGCGACAAGTATTGGAGTGGAGGACAGGTACCTCTTCAAGTCCTGCAGCGCGGCCTCCGCTTCCGGAGTCCATTTCATTGGACCTGCCTTTTTCAATATTTTGAAAAACGGCAGGGCGCGCTCAGCAGACTTAGAGATAAACCTGCTGAGAGCAGCCACGCAACCGGCAAGCCTTCGCACATCCTTGACGCGCTTCGGTGCTTCAATCTGCTCGATGGCCTTAATCTTGTCGGGGTTGGCTTCAATTCCCCGCTGAGACACAAAGAACCCGAGAAGCTTGCCGGAAGGGACTCCAAACACGCACTTCTCGGGGTTGAGCTTGAGGTTGATCTTGTGCAGATTTGCCAAAGTTTCTTCTAAATCTTGGATCAGGGTAGCCTTGTCCTTGCTCTTGACCACTATATCATCCATGTAGGCTTCCACATTTCTGTGTATCTGTGGCTCAAAAGCGACATGGACTACCCTTGCAAATGTTGAACCAGCATTCTTCAACCCAAAGGGCATCCGTACAAAACAGTATGTGCCGCAAGGGGTGATAAATGCGGTTTTTTCCTCATCCTCTTCTGCCATGAAGATTTGATGGTATCCTGAATATGCATCAAGAAATGAAAGCAAATCACATCCAGCTGTGGAGTCAACAATCTGGTCAATGCGCGGCAAGGGAAATGGATCTTTGGGACACGCTTTATTGACATCAGTGAAGTCTATACAAAGCCTCCATTTCCCGTTCGCCTTGCGCACGACTACAGGATTGGCCAACCACGTGGGATGGAGCACTCCTCTGACAAGGCCTGCTGCTTCCAATTTCCTGATCTCTTCTGCAATGAACTCTTGGCTCTCCACTGCTTGCTTCCTGACTTTCTGCTTGACGGGCCGAGCATGAGGACAAACGGCTAGGTGGTGCTCAATTACTTTCCTGGGAACACTGGGGATATCAGACGGTTGCCATGCAAACACGTCGACATTCGCCCGCAGGAAAGCAATGAGCGCGCTTTCCTATTTGGGGTCAAGCGTGGCACTGATGGTGAAGGTACCACCAGTGACGTCCTCCTTGGCGGACACCTTCTTGGTCTCAAGTGGAGCTGCCATCGTCTTCTTGCACTTGCCGGTGGAGCTCGATGGTGCGTCCTCGACGGTAGCGCAGCACTCCGAAGAGGTGCGCTTGCCGGAGTGGGCATCAGAGCTCTTGCCGGACTTTGTCTTCTTCTTCCCCCCGGGAGCTTCAGCGGCAAGTGTGTCGTGATCAGCTGCGGCTGCTGCTTCTCGGTAGATCTTGTCGGCGCAGATAAGGGCATCCTTCTTGTCGCCGGGGACAGAGACGACACTTATCGGGCCTGGCATCTTGAGCATGTTGTATGCATAGTGAGAGGCTGCCATAAACTTGGCGAGCGCTGGACGGCCAAGGATCCCATTGTAAGGCAATGGAAAATCGGCAACGTCAAATGTGACCCTCTCAGTTCTTAAATTCAGCTCGCTGCCAAATGTGACCGGCAGCGTGATCTTCCCCTTCGGCTTGCTCCTTCCCGGGTTGATTCCTTGGAATGTGTCGGTCTCTTCGAGCTCGCTGTCAGGGATCTGGAGTTTCTGAAGGACCGCGGAGGAGATCAGATTCAAGCCGGCCCCGCCGTCAACTAGCATCTTCGTGACCTTGAGGTTGCGGATAGTTGGTGAAACCAACATCGGCAAGCACCCGACCGCAGTTACGCGATCAGGGTGATCCTCAATGTCGAAGATGATAGGCGTGCTGGACCATTTCAGAGGCTTGCGTGACTCTATGGATGGCTCTGCTGCATTCACTTCCCGCATCCACTTCTTGAGTTGGCGATGCGAAGTATGCAGAGAAGCGCCACCGTCAACGCACAGGACCTCTGTGGCTTTCTGAAATTCCTGCTCGTCGGCCTCGTCATCATCCACGTCTTCATCGTCGTCGTCATCTTCATCCTTGTCGCGGCCATGGGGAGGCCTATCTCCTTGCTGCTGCTTGGCCTTGCCGCGGCGTCCTCCTCGGCCGGGACGTTTCTTGTCGGATCCACCAGTTCCTTGCTGGGCTTTCTCCTTGTCGCGCCGCTCGTACTCAGCTTTCTGCTGCTCAACAAGCTGTTCGACTTTCTTGCAGTTCTGGAGATCGTGACCCTTGGTGCGGTGAATCTTACAATACTGCTTGCCGGAGCTGTCCTGCTTGTCGGCGGACGCCACAGGCTGGGCCTCCTTGCCGGAGCCACCATCCTTAGTTTCCTTGGCGCCACCTCCGTTGCCGGTCTGCTCGACAGCTAGCACTTCCTTTCCCTTTTTCCTTCTGTTGTTCCGCCGCCGGCCTTTCCTTGTTGGGGCGGCATCCTCACTGTCGGATCCTCCTGCTCCTGTACTCTCTCCGGGGAGCCTCCTCCCCTCTTCAGCGCGTGCACACTTGTCGGCCAGGGCGTAAAGCTCGCTGACGTCTCTGATCTTACACATCACCATCTCCTCCCTCATCCTTCGGTTTCGCACGTTCTGATGGAACGCGCTGATAATCGCGGCGGGGTGGACGTCTGGGATGTTGTGCTGTACACGGCTGAATCTCTGAATGTACTTGCGCAGTGGTTCTCCTTCCTTCTGGGCGAGCAGATGAAGATCGCTCTCTTGGCCATGTGGCTTGTGGCCGCCTGTAAAGGCGCCGACAAACTGATGGCATAAATCTGCCCAAGAGGAGATGGAATTGTCCGGCAAGTGCATGAGCCAGGACCTGACGTTGGGCTTGAGTACCAGCGGGAAGTAGTTGGCAAGGATCTTGTCGTCCCGTCCCCCGGCAGCCTGCACCGCGATGGTGTAGATGCTGAGAAACTCCGACGGATGCATCTTGCCGTCGTACTTCTCTGGTACGTCTGGCTTGAAGTTCTTTGTACTGGGCCACTGGACTTGCCGCAGCTCACGAGTGAACGCAGGGCAACCTACCGCGTACGGCAGATCGCCTGGTTCCCCTGGCGCATGCATGTCAACAGAGGGCCCAGCGCGCTTGTCGGATTGACGTCGCGCTTCTCTTCGGCGCTCGATGCGGGTTCGAGCGTCTTCTTGTTGTCGTTCATGGAGAACTTGGCGCTGGTCGCGACGAGCTCGCGGGTCCGACGACGCGGTGGAGCCGCTGTCGGGGTGGACCCGGCGAGTCGGCGATTTTGGCCTTCGTAGTGGAGAGTGCATGGAAGTCGCACCTCCCCCGGTCTTGTTGCCATCGGCTCGCGTCCGGCTGTCCTGCCGCGGCAGCGAAGTGCTTGGTTGCCGCGCAGTGTCGCCGTTGGCGAAGCCGATGAGGCTCTGGATAGTGGCCCTCCATTCGTCGGTCTTGTCCGCCGTCGAAGGATAGTCTAGGAGTAGTTGAGCTCGCGCCAAGGCTTCTGCTGGAGTGGTGGGCGGCGGAGGTGAACGGTGCGAGGACTGGGGCGTTCTCGGACTCCTAACCACGTTAGAAGGAGCAGTGCCCCGTCCAGGCGACCGTACTTCGCTCGAGCCAGCATGTTGACGTGCATGTTGGTCTTGAGCGCCACGAGAACCACCAGCTTGATCTTGGCCCAACGGACGTATGGCGCTGCGGATGCCATGACGCTGCTGGTCCCGCGCCTCCTGAGAGGGGCGCGGTGCGCGCATGGGCGCCGAGGTCTGTGCCGCCTTGTCCTTGGACTTGGCCGCACTGAGGGCTCCCTCGTCGACACCCACTCTTCCACCGGCGTCCACTCCACCACCCGTTTGCTCCGGAGGCGGTGAAAGCGACTCAGACGGAACAACTGCCTCCGAATCCTTCTTCTTCGGTGGCATGTCGATGAAGACGATGAAGATTTAGCTCGCGTGCACGCCGGATCGGGTTCGCACAATCTCGACGCCCCCTACCTGGCGCGCCAAAGATGTCGGGGAAACTGATCCACGAACACCTATGGGGATCGGCGGACCGAGCCCCTTTTGATTCGGTGAGGGCGGAGGTCGAGCAAAGAGTGGATCGAGGCGGTACACGCGAGCAGTTTTACCCAGCTTCGGGCCGCACGGATGCGTAAAACCCTACTGTTGCTTGTTTGTGTGTATTGAATTCTTGCTCAGGAGTGATGGACGCTGCCAGACCGAGCGTGAGAGCCTTTCCTGATGTTTCGAATGAGCCGAACCCCTTCTACGTTGCGCTTGGGCCTCCTTTTATACTTTCAAGGGGTCACCGACAGGTGGCAACGTAGACTAGAAGGGTAAAAATGGAAAAGGATGCGGTAGGTGCAGCTACCGCTACTGTAGACACAATGCACCCTACCTAACTCTGACGGCAGGGGACAAGGTCATTGAATTCCTGTCTGAGTTGCCTAAACAGTGCAAAAAGTGACCGTTAGGAGCGCCACCGTTTGCCACGATGGCCTTCTCTTCATCTCCACTTGCCACCGCGCACCCCTAGCTGCGCGGCCTCCTGCCACGTGTGCTTGGGAGAGTCCTAGAGCGACACGTTAGCAGGTGTCCTGGGGCGCGGGCATGAAGTGGGGGTTTCCCGCGGCAAGCTCCTTGCCGCGGTCGTCGTCTTGTCGTGTTTGGGAGCTTGTTGCTCACCGGGCCTTGCCGAGATGCAGGGCGCGTCGCGGCAAGCTTTCTTGGTATGCCTTGAGTGGCCTTCCCGGCAAGCTCCTCTTGCCGGGGTCTTGTCTCTTCCCGGCAAGATCCTCTTGCCGGGGCCTGGGTTGGCCTTCCCGGCAAACTCCTCTTGCTGGGGCCTTGGTTGGCCTTCCCGGCAAGCTCCTCTTGCCGGGGCCTTGGTTTGAGTACTTTGTTCTTGAATGGTCTTCAAGGGAACCACGGAGGGTCTTGGCGGTCACCCGGCAAGCCTTGCCGCGGGATGCTGCGACCGCCCGTGCACAAGTTCGGGGTACTAGGGTACCCCTACTCTAGTACACCGACAATGGCGAATCATGGGCCTCCTGCAAAATCAGTTTCCTGATCTCCTGATCATTTGGCACATATTCACGGTCCTCGAACCATAAGGTATCATGCTCATCCTCACAAAATCCTTTAGCCTTTCCTTTGCTCATCCTTTCCTTTATCTCGTCAATCTTCTTGTCTGTCTTCTTCTCTGATCTTATCCATCAAAGTAGATTGAATCTCCAATGCTGCTACATAGCCTCTCGGAACTATCTCGAAACTAGCTCGCGAAGATTCTCTCCTAACTCCTTGGGTAACTCTCCGGTCATGAGTGTATTGACATGACTATTGTGGCTCAATGCATCGGCTACTACGTTAGCCTTTCCGAGATGATAGTACAACTTCATATCATAATCCTTCATGAGTTCCAACCATCTCCTCTGCCTGAGATTCAACTCCTTCCGCGTGAAGATATACTTCAAACTCTTGTGATCCGCGTATACCTCACAATGGTTTTCGATGAGAAAATGTCTCCAAGTCTTCAACGCATGCACTACGGCTGCTAACTCCAAATCATGTGTAGCATAATTTAACTCATGGGGTTTAAGCTGTCGTGAGGCATATGAAACAACTCTTCCTTCCTGCATAAGTACAGATCCAAGTCCTCGACGAGAAGCGTCGTAATACACTTCATAATCCTTGCGTTGATCTGGCATAATCAACACGGGTGATGTAACCCAGAATTTCTTCAACTCCTGAAAACTGGCCTCACATTCCTCAGTCCATTTGAATTTGGTGTCCTTCTTTAACAACTCCGTCATAGGTTTTGCAATCTTCGATAAATTCTCAATGAACCTCTGGTAGTATCCTGCGAGTCCAAGAAAACTCCGGATCTCTCCAACTGACATGGGTGCCTCCCAATTTGTCACAGTGACAACTTTGGCAGGGTCTACCGCTATTCCTTCTCCAGATATAACATGTCCAAGGAATCCAACTTCCTTCAACCAAAACTCACACTTGCTGAACTTGGCGTATAGTTGATGTTCTCTGAGCTTCCCAAGTACTAAACACAATTGCTCTTTATGCTCCTCTTCATTCTTCGAGTAGACCAGAATATCATCAATGAACACCACAAGGGACTTATCCAAAAACTCCATAAACACCTTGTTCATCATGTTCATAAAGTAGGCAGGTGCGTTAGTCAGGCCAAATGACATAATGGTATAGTCGTATAGCCCGTACCTCGTGGTAAAAGCTGTCTTAGGTATATCCTGCTCTCGAATCTTCAGCTAGTGTTACCCTGATCGCAGATCGATCTTGGAAAACACTTTAGCTCCTTGCAGCTGATCAAACAAATCATTGATAATTTGCAGTGGGTACTTGTTCTTGATCGTCACCTCATTCAATCCTTGATAATCAACAACCATCCTCAGCGATCCATCCTTCTTCTCCACTAGAAGTACTGGTGATCCCCAAGGTGACGGGCTTGGGCGAATATATCCTTTATCGAGTAACTCCTTAATCTGCTTCTTAATTTATTCTAAATCCTGCGCGGGCATCCTGTACGGTCTCTTAGATATTGGCCCCGTGCCTGGCAAAAGCTCAATCAAAAAATTGATGTCTCTATCCGGTGGCATGCCAGGCAACTCTTCTGGAAATACATCCGGGAAATACTTCACCACTAGTACTTCCTCCTATACAACTCCTGATAAGGAATTTACTTGAGTCCTATTCGGCACACGCCGGGATACATACTTGATCCTTCTTCCTTCTGGGGTGGTGAGCAAAATCGACTTACTAGCGCAATCGATGTTTCCTCCATACATCGATAGCCAATCCATACCCAGAATCACATCCAAACCTTGCGAATCCAAAATTATCAGGTTGGAAAACATGCCTACCTATGGTCAATGGTATCTGAAAACATCCTTGGCTTGCCATATACTTTGCTCCTGGCGACCTCACTAACATCAGTGTACTAAGAACTTTGGTTGGTAGCTTATACTTATCCACAAATCCCCTTGATATGTATGAATGCGATGCACCATTATCAAAAAGAACGACTGCAGTAAATGACTTAACCAAAAACTTACCTATTACTGCATCTGGCTGAGCTTCAATCTCCTCCACGTTAACGTGGTTCACTTGTCCCCTATTGAAAGGGTTGGGCTTCTTTCCAGAACTTCCATTGCCGTTTCCATTCTTAGCTTCAGGACATTCATTGGCGTAATGTCCAGTCTTCTGGCACTTGTAGCAAGTAATGTGGCTTAGATCTTTCTTGGCGGGCATTCCTGGGTTGGCACGGTTATGTCCATTGCTTCCTCCATTCCCGTTCTTGGAGCTACTATGGTTGTGTGAACTTCCTCCATTGTGAGTGTGGCCTCCATGGTTATGGACAAGTCCTCCCGAGTTTGGGGGAAAACGGGGTCTCTGCTGAGCTCCAGAATTATACTTCCCTTGTCCATACTTCCTCTTACGGTTGTCAATCTGCTGCTGCTTCCCTTCAATCATAAGAGCTCTATCTACCAACTGTTGGTAGTTATTAAAGGTTGCTACCATCATTTGCATGCTCAGATCATCATTCAGTCCTTTCAGAAACTTCTCCTGTTTAGCTGCATCCGTAGCGACGTCATTTGGGGCATAACGTGCTAGCTTACTAAAGTCATCCACATACTGGCCAACGGTGCGTCCTCCTTGGCGTAAGTTGCGAAACCCACGCTTCTTCATGGCCATAGCTCCTGCTGATACATGGGCCGTGCGAAAGGCCTGCTGGAACTGGTCCCATGTAACATTGGCTATAGGATAGGTGATAGTGTAATTTTCCCACCATGAGGCTGCTGGTCCATCCAATTGGTGTGCGGCAAAATGCACCTTCTCAGCATTTGTGCATCCGGCAGTGGTCAACTCCCTTCCAATCCTGCGGAGCCAATCATCTGCCACTATCAGCTTGGTGCTACTGGAAAACACGGGCGACTGCAACCTCAGAAAACAGGCTAAGTTGTCAACTGGGGGGTGGTGGTGGTGGGTTGTTGTTGTTTTTGTTGCCTTGGTTCTGAACTAACAACTGCATCAAGGCATTCTGCTGCTGGATCAACTGAGTGAGCTCCGGTGGAAAGGTAAATCCGGGGTCACGTCTCGGGGGCATCTGAGGGTTTAGAGGGAAGAGAATAGAATGGAATGAGGTCTAGTGAGAAACACTACCCATATGCACATGAGACAAACACAATCATATCACTCAATCAATCAAGCAAGGGCATACAATCGGTCTAGAACCATCGTTACAAAAGTGCTCGGACTATACTATATACATGGTGGAATACTACTACTGATATGGTGGTCGACTAGAAAAATTGATCGGTAGAAGACTCCATAATATCCGCTCCAGCTTCATCAACATAGTCATCATCGCTATCGTCGAGGTCCGAGTCGGTGTCATCGATGATGATGTAGTTCTCCGGACAAGTGGAATCGTCATCTTCTCCTCCTGGCGTGGGGTCTCCCATGAAGACTCCTAGCTTCCTTGTCAGGTCGTCATTCTTCTCCACTAGTACGATGATTTCCTCCTCATAATCTTCGCGAGTTGCCTTGAGTTCTTCTTCATGCTTGGTGATCCTTGTCATTGCCTTCTTCACATCTATCATGCTTGCGCACATCTGGTTCTCCAAGCGACGTAAGTGCTGGTTTAACTCCTGGATGAAAGCGTCAATTGATCTATCCTTCCTGGTGCTGATCATCTCCCATTGCTCATCTCGGCGCCCACAAATCTGGTAGATAGTATCCTTGATATCCTTGTGGTAAACATCTCCAATGCGTGTCATGGTGATGTGGGCTGCCATACACTTTCCTAGACTCCATGTTGGTGCATCAAAGGAAAACTCTATGGGCTTAGAGACTGGCGTAAATGTCCTTCCTGGAACTTGAACTTGAATCATCCAGCGCTCCTCTTCTGGTAAAGTGGCGTTGTAAGTCCCGGTGAAGTTTGGTATTCCGATGTTCAGGTACCTAGTGACTTCCTTCAAGTGGCGTCCAAAAGGTGTGTCTTCATCCGGTTGTGCAAACTTGTTCCTTGCGTCCGCCATCCTAAAGAGTAGAAAATGGAGAGGAGTCAGAAATGAGAAGAGAGTAGTGATCTAGGGTTTTAGCTTAGTGGTCGTGTCCTACAGTCAGCGTGTGCTCTGATACCATCTTGTAGCGACCAGACCTCAAACAGTCTAATCTCTGTGCATCGGTGTTATCCCTGGATCGGTAATGCTGACACGCACAATACTTGCGGATTTATAACAGAGTAGCAATCACACACTTATTACATCAAATGTCTCAAAAGAGAACTTATTACAATAAATATGGCTTAAGGCCATCTAACACGATAACATCAGAAGGCTTGGAAGATAAAGTGAGTCCATCAACTCCAACGGCATCACTGAGTGAAAGACCATGACCTAAGGCACCTTACTCGTCGCCTGAAAAGTCTGCAACATGATACGTTGCAGCCCGAAATGGGTCCGCACAAGGAATATGCTGGCAATGTAACACAAGAGAGTAATGAACATAATAATGCTATCACTACATGCATATATGGCTGGTGGACGTTGTATCGTTATTATGTTTTGCGAAAAGCCAATTTTCCCTACAACAAAGGAATAAGTTTTTATTTAACTATCATGGTAGTTGTTAAACATTGAGGAGGTTCACCCAACTCAATCCCAATTAAGCATCATCATTAAACACAATCAAATTACGTTAAGAGTGATGAGATCCACATGATAATCCAAGAACTAGATACTCAAGATGTCCATAACCGGCGACACGAATGACCATGATTAGTTTATACACTCTGCAGAGGTTTGTGCACTTTTCCCCACAAGACTCGATCTCCTCCGTTGGATTTCTTGCACTACATAATGTTTGAGAAACGGATGACCGAGACACAGTCTTTCCGAAGAGGTCCCCTTAACCGATAGATAGGCCTGTACACCTACAATCCCCTACATCTGCTAGCCCATCATTGAAAGGTTTCCCACAACTTACTCAACTATGCGAGAGCCCATAATGGCATGTGGCTGCACACAGAAGTTTCTAGCATGAATAATCTTATGATCCCTTTGAGCCTGTGTGGCAGTCCATAGGACAATCACACGGTACCCCGGGATTTCCAAAAATATAGGCAACACCGGGTTCCCCAGGTGCCTCAATCCACCCAGATGTGTATTAAAGTTGCCACCTTAAGTTAACCATTAATTAGCAATACTCACATCTGTCATGAATACACTCAAACCCAAACCACGTCTACGAGCATAGCATAGCAATATAAGCAACGTAGAAGTAACTCCCAAAGGTTTGATAATAAATAGGTGAATAGGTACTACCTCATCTACTTTCCAAAACACACATATTAATCAGATCCTAATCATGCAATTGTTTGAGGATTGATCTAATGCAATAAAATTGGGTAGTAAAGGGGTATGATCAAAGTGTTACTTGCCTTGCCGATGATCCGTGAAACCTAGAGACTCGTAGTAGCACGCTTCGCACTCCGAGTACTCTATCACAATCAAACAAGCATACAATAAGCAATCAAGCAAATATGCACGGCTAAAACTCAAATAAGAAGATCTAATCAGAAAGTTCAACTTAAGAACTCCAGTTTGCAAAAAGAATCAAATCGAACGAAGCAACAAAGCTCAAACTGCAAAAGAAACAAGCTTCGACTACTAGTCTGGACTAAAGTCAAATTTTACAGTAGCAAAAACTTGTTTAAGTTGATTAAACAGAAAGAGGGCTTCGAGACGGAACTCTAGGCACTTGAATCGCCTGATTCCGATAAACGATCGAAAAGTTAAACTAAAAAAAATCGGATCAGAGACCGCGATCGAAAATAATCGCGAAAAATCCGAGAAAAAGAAAAACTGACGAACAGGCTAACGAACGAACGTTCGCTGTCTGCGGCTAATGGACGAAAACCGTTCGTTAAAACGAATGTACGGACGAACGTCCGCTCTATAACTAATCCGAAAACCCGAATCTACGATTTATATACAAAAAACTAGAATGGTTTTAAAAGAAAAATCAGCGGCTACCTCGAACTCCGGCGGGCGGCGGCGCGGCGGCTCCGGCGACGGCGACGGCGGCGGCTCCTGGCGTCGGCGGCGCTAGGTCAGGACGGCGGGGCGGCGGGCTGGGATGGGCTGCGGCGGGGGCAGGGGGGTGCTTATAAGGAGGGGGCCTGGGAGGAGTTCGGGCCGGATACGGCCCGTAGGTCGGTTCCTTTTTTTTAAATAAATTCCGCTCAGAAAAATGAATGAAAGAAATACTAAATGGACTCGAAAAATCCTGAAATAAATTTTCCCCATCCTCTAAAAATCTACCGGAGAAGGTGAACATTTATTTGGGACTCTAATGCAATTTTGGAAAACACATATTTCCCTAATTCAAATAAAATAGCGATAAAACTCTGAATAAATTTCTTATTTGATTTTAATATTAAATCTCCAATATTTATTTATTTTGAGGAAGTCATTTTATCCTCTCTCTCTTTTATTTTTATAAAAGAAATATTCCAAGAGAAAATAATTAAAATCAAAGTATCCTCTTTTCAAAATTTGAGAAAAATTCAAATATGAGAATAACGAAATTCCCAACTCTCTCTGTGGGTCCTTGAGTTGCGTAGAATTTCTAGGATCGAGCCAAAATGCAATAAAATATGATATGCAATGATAATCTAATGTATAACATTCCAAATTGAAAATTTGGGATGTTACATACAACGCAGTGAAACGTCATTTGGTCAGTTCCTGTATAACTCACCGTCCCAGATGCAGTATGCCGTGGCCTGACGGGCCACGCGCTCCGCGTCCTCCTCCTTCTTTGGCAACATCCCTTGCATCAGGTATTCCTTGATTTCCTTGGTCCAGCATCCCTCCTGGGGCTCGAGCGCCAGGAGTAGGCGCGCACCCGAGGTTGGGCCACAGGCCGGGGCTCATGTGGCAGGTGGCTGCGGGAGTTCCTCCCGAGGCTGAGCTATTCTTGAAAGCGGCGGCGTTGCTGATGGCTTGAAGAGCCGCTCCTCGAAGACGCCAGGCTCCTGGGGCTGTCGCATGGATTCTCTTCTGGCGATGTCGTTAGCTTCCTTGTTGGTGCCACGGGGCACATGCTGCAACTCCAGGCCTAGAAATTGCTTCTCCATATTGCGCACCTCCGCGAGGTATGCTTCCATGTGCTCGTCCTTCGGCTCGTATACCTTGTTGGAGAAGTTGACGAGGAGCTGTGAGTGACCCCTGATAGTGAGACGCTTCACCCCCAGCGCCGCCGCGGCCTTCAGGCCGGCTATGAGGCCTTCATATTCTGCAATGTTGTTGGAGACCTTCTCGCCCTGCTGGAAGCAGAACTGCATGGCGTAGTAGAGCTTGTCCTGAGTGGGCGAGATGAGCACTGCTCCAGCCCCCGCGCCCTGGCGCGCGAAGGCACCATCGAAATACATGACCTAGCCGTCAGGCGCCTCGCCTCCCGGCGAGAGGGACTAGTCTTCACCTACTTCAAGCGCCGGGGCGTCTGTCCATTCTGCCACGAAATCAGCGAGCGCGGCTCCCTTGATGACCCTGGTAGTACTGAATCCAACTGGAATGCTTGCAACTCGATGTTCCATTCAGCAACTCTTCCAACAGAGTTGGGGCTCCCGAGAACTCTCTCCAATGGGTAAGCTGAGACGACCTTGATGGGGTGGCCCTGGGAGTAGTGCCGCAGCTTTCACGAGGCCGCCAGGAGTGCGAGTAGGAGCTTTTAAGGCATGGGGTACCGTGCTCTTGCATCTCACAACACCGTGCTGACAAAGTATACTGGGTGCTCGACGAGGGTAGGCGCGTTGATGAGGCTTGCGCCCTCCTGGAGTTGGGGTGCCTCCTGAGGCGAGGGAACCCCTAATGCTTGATCGCTAGTCGGGGCCTTCGTGGGTTTGGGGGCATCGTCCTACTGAGCCTGATCCTCTGCCGCTGCTGCTGCGGCCCTTGTGGCGCCCTTCTGGTCTTGCGTCATCTCTGCTGGAGGCGTGGCACGGCGTGATGCCCCCTTGTCTTGGTGTTCTTCCCGAACCGCCACCCGAGCCGCGCTGGCTGAGTATGGGTTGGCGGCAAGATAGAGCACTAGGGGCTCACGAGGTCGCAGCGCCACCATCACTGGAGGGCTGGTCAGGTATCTCTTGAGGTCTTGAAAAGCTTAGTTGGCCTCTGGGGTCCACTAGAACAGGCCCTTCTTTTTCGTCAGCTTGAAGAAGGGTAGGGCGCGCTCTCCCAGCTTCGAGATGAAGCGCCCCAACCCAGTCACCCGGCCAGCTAACTTCTGCATTTCCTTGAGGGTCTGCGGTGGACTCATGTCTTCCATGGCCTTGACCTTCTCTGGGTTGGCCTCGATCCCCCTGTGGGACAGCAGGAAACCCAGCAGCTTGCCGGAAGGGACGCCAAACACGCATTTCTCCGGGTTGAGCCGCAAGTCCACCTGACGAAGGCTTTCAAAGGTCTCCTCCAGGTCTTGGATCAAGGTCCCCCTCCCGAGACTTCACCATGATGTCATCGACGTAGGCTTCAGCGTTTCTCCCGAGCTACCGCCCTAGGGCGATGTGCATGAGCCGCTGGATGGTTGCGCCTGCATTGCGCAGCCCGAACGGCATGCAAGTGTAGTAGTACACCCCACACGGGGTTAGGAAGGCCGTCTTATCCACATCTTCTACCGCCATCTTGATCTGGTGATATCCCGAGAACGCATCTAGGAAGCATAACAAGTCACACTCGGCGATGGAGTCGACGATCTGGTTGATGCATGGAAGCGGGAACGGATCTTGGGGGCAGGCCTTGTTGAGGTTGGTGAAGTCGACGCACATTCGCTCCTTCCTGCCTTTCTTGGGGACGACGACGGGGTTTGCCAGCCACACGGGGTACCAAACCTCGCGAATGACACCCACAGCCTCCAACTTGCGGGTTTCTTGGACGATGAAAGCTTGTTTCTCCGTGGACTGCCACCTCGCCTTCTGCTTCACAGGGCGTACATTGGGGCACACCTTCAGGTGGTGCTCTATTACCTCTCTTGGGACCCCTACCAGATGACCGGGCTCCCAGGCGAACACTCCCTTGTTTGCATGCAAGAACTTCACTAGCGCCTCCTCCAGACCAGGCTCAAGGTTGGTGCCTATGGTAAAGGTTGCCCCTGAGGACCCGTCCTCCTCGAACGACACTTGCTTGGTTTCTGCCTTGTCCTGAGTGAAGAACTGCTTCTTCTTGGTTAGTGCTGCTCCCTTGGCCTTGGAGGTATCCGCGTCGGCGGGTCGTGCTGTCACGGCGGCCTTGAGGGCAAGCTTGAGCGCCGTCAGGGCCTCCTTGGCGTCCCCCTTGATGGTGAGGAAACCTTCGCTCCTCGGAATCTTCATGAGGTTGTAAGCAGGATGGGTTGCTGCCATGAACTGGGCCAGAGCTGGGTACCCAAGGATGGCATTGTTCGGGAGGCCAATGAGGGCGATGTCGAAGTCGATGAGCTCGGTGCGGTAGTTGTCGCTCGTGCCGAAGGTCGAGGGGAGGAGAATCTGCCCCAGGGAGCCGGCGGAGGCTCCGCCAACCCCCGAGAAGGGCTTGCTGGGGTGGAGCCGCTCGAACGGTACATGAAGGAGGCTGAAGGCTTTGACGGAGAGCACATTGAGGCCGACACCGCTGTCGACAAGCGTCTTGGTGATGGATACGTGGCAGATGGTGGGCGTGCACAGCATCGGGAGCGCACCCGAGCCGACCGTGGAGGCGGGATGATCCTCTGAGTCGAAGGTGAGGTCGGCCTCAGGCGCGGTCCAGCCAGGCGGAGCCCCCGGGTGCTTGGAAGCGGCCCCGATCTGGTGAAAGTACAGCTTGACATGCCAATCTGAGGGTGGTGGTTGCGAACCGCCGAGAAGAGCTGCGATGATGGGGGCCGCCAGTTCCCCGAAGCAAGTGATGAAGAGGTTGCGTAGCTCCTCCCAGGTGGCGACAGAAGACTCCGGCAAATGGAGGAGCCAGGCACGCGGCGCGCCTACAAGGGCCATGGGGAACCAGTTGGCCATGATCTTGTCGTCGCCCCCGGCTTCCAGAACGGCCTCCTCGTACGCCAGCAGGAAAGCCGACAGGTCCGCCGCGCCGTCGTAGCACGACGGCATCTCCGGCTTGAACTTGGGTGGCCACTGCACCTGTCGCAAGGCGAGGGCAAGGGCTCGGAGCCCCCGAGTGCCACTGCGGGCACCAGTAGATCTAGCTGGAGGGGCGCCCACCATGGGGGAGCTGGCGTGGAGATGGTGGAGCGTGAATCACCGGAAGAAAGACTCCGGCGCACCCCTACCTGGCGCGCCAAATGTCGGATCACGGGTGCTGGCAAAACCCTCAAGGTTCTAACACTGGGGTGCGCGTGAAGATCTCCCCCCTACCGATCCACGTCCTAACTCAGCTAAGATCTTACGGACTAACTCGACGAACTCGCAACAGAAAGGACACAAGATTTATACTGGTTCGGGCCGCTGCTGTGGTGTAATACCCTACTCCAGTGTGGTGGTGGTGGATTGCCTCTTGGGCTGAGGATGATTAGTACAAGGGGAAGAACAACCTCCTGAGGAGAGGTGCTCTTGTGCTTGGTGGATGTGATTGTGGGGATGAACTAGTTCTAGTCTGAGATCAGGTCGCCCCTAGCTACGGTGGTGGCTAGTCCTATTTATAGTGGCCTTGGTCCTCTTCCCAAATATTGAGAGCGAAGGGATCCCACAATGGCCAATTTGAAGGGGGACAACTAGTACAAGCTATCCTGACAAAAGCGGTCTTCGCCTGCCAAAGGCTCTGGTGGTGACGCCGTCTTGGGCTCCACGGTGACCTCCGTCCTACCGTCCTGCTGGTCTTGGTCTCGTTGCACCAATATGGAAACCTTTGCTTGACGCCTCGGTACTCCGCGCCTGCGCCTGCTTCCTTAGCACCAAAGAGGAAACAAGGACATTGTGCACGCTGGCGCCCGCCTGTCTTTGGTCGTCATGGCTCATGTCACTAGAACCTCGCGAGGTTTTCCTGGCCTTGAACTCTCCGCCCCTCGCAAGCCAGCCTAGTGAGTCCACTCCTGAGGAGGTCTTGTGTCGTCCACCTCGCAAGGCTTGGCCCCTCGCGAGGGTCTTGAGTCCTTGCTGGTGAAAATGGGCCGTATGGGCCCGCTCGCAGAGCCACGCCGTGGGCCGCAGGCGGGCAAGTCTGGGGACCCCCGTTCCCAGAACACCGACACATGTGATGTTTATCCTTTATGCATCATATTTTTCTTAGTACGGCAATAACATTATAAGATGATCTCTCACTAAATTTCAAGGTATAATTGTTCTCCCTGAGTATGCACCATTGCTGCAGTTCGTCGTGCCGAGACACCACGTGATGATCGGGTGTGATATGCTCTACATTCACATACAACGGGTGCAAGCCAGTTTTGCACACACAAAATACTCAGGTTAAACTTGACGAGCCTTGCATATGCAGATATGGCCTTGGAACACTGAGACCAAAAGGTCGAGCGTGAATCATATAGTAGATATGATCAACATAATGATGTTCACCATTGAAAACTACTCCATCTCACGTGATGATCAGACATGGTTTAGTTGATATGGATCACGTGATCATTTAGATGACTGGAGGGATGTCTATCTAAGTGGGAGTTCTTAAGTAATATGATTAATTGAACTTTAATTTATCATGAACTTAGTACCTGATAGTATTTTGCATGTCTATGTTGTTGTAGATCAGTGGCCCATGCTACCATTCCCTTGAATTTTAATGCGTTCCTAGAGAAAGCTAAGTTGAAAGATGATGGTAGCAACTACACTGACTGGTTCCGTAACTTGAGGATTATCCTCATTGCTGCACAGAAGAATTACGTCCTGCAAGCACCGCTAGGTGCAAGACCCGCTGCAGGAGCAACTCCGGACATTATGAACGTTAGGCAGAGCAAAGCTGACGACTACTCGACAGTTCAGTGTGCCATGCTTTACGGCTTAGAATGGGGACTTCAATGATGTTTTGAAAGTCAAGGAGCATATGAGATGCTCGAGGAGTTGAAGTTAATATTTCAAGCAAATGCTCGGATTGAGAGATATGAAGTCTCCAAGAAGTTCTACAGCTGCAAAATGGAGGAGAATAGTTCTGCGAGTGAACATTTACTCAGAATGTCTGGGTACCACAGTCACTTGACTCAACTGGGAGTTAATCTTCCTGTTGATAGTGTCATTGACAGAGTTCTTCAATCACTGCCACCAAGCTACAAAAGCTTCATGATGAACTATAATATGCAAGGGATGGATAAGACAATTCCCGAGCTCTTCGTGATGTTAAAGGCTGCAGAGGTAGAAATCAAGAAGGAGCATCAAGTGTTGATGGTTAACAAGACCACTAGTTTCAAGAAAAAGGGCAAAGGGAAGAAGGGGAACTTCAAGAAGAACGGCAAGCAAGTTGTTGCTGAAGCGAAGAGGCCCAAGTCTGGACCTAAGCCTAAGACTGAGTGCTTCTACTGCAAAGGGACTGGTCACTGGAAGCGGAACTGCCCCAAGTATTTGGCGGATAAGAAGGATGGCAAAGTGAAAGGTATATTTGATATACATGTTATTGATGTGTACCTTACTAATGCTCGTAGTAGCGCCTGGGTATTTGATACTGGTTTTGTTGCTCATATTTGCAACTCGAAACTGGGGCTACGGATTAAGCGAAGATTGGCTAAGGACGAGGTGACGATGCACGTGGGAAATGGTTCCAAAGTCGATGCGATCGCCGTTGACACGCTACCTCTACATCTACCTTCAGGATTAGTTTTAGACCTGAATAATTGTTATTTGGTCCCAGCGTTAAGCATGAACATTATATCTAGATCTTGTTTGATGTGAGATGATTATTCATTTAAATCAGAGAATAATGGTTGTTCTATTTATATGAGTAATATCTTTTATGGTCATGCACCCTTGTTGAGTGGTCTATTTTTGTTGAATCTCGATAGTAGTGATACACATATTCATAGTATTGAAGCCAAAAGATATAAGTTTAATAATGACAATGAAACTTATTTGTCGCAGTGCCGTTTAGGTCATATTGGTGTAAAGCGCATGAAGAAACTCCATGCTAATGGGCTTTTGGAATCACTTGATTATGAATCACTTGATGCTTGCAAACCATGCTTCATGGGCAAGATGACTAAGGCTCCGTTCTTCGGAACAATGGAGTGAGCAACAGAGTTGTTGGAAATAATACCTACTGATGTATGTGGTCCGATGAGTGTTGAGACTCGCGGCGGGTATCATTATTTTCTGACCTTCATAGATGATTTGAGAAGATATGGGTATATCTACTTGATGAAACATAAGTCTGAAACATTTGAAAAGTTTAAAGAATTTCAGAGTGAAGCGGAAAATCATGGTAACAAGAAAATGAAGTATCTACAATCTGATCATGGAGGTGAATATTTGAGTTACGAGTTTGGTCTTCATTTGAAACAATGTTGAATAGTTTCACAACTTACGCCGCCAGGAACACCACATCGTAATGGTGTGTTCGAACATCGTAATCGTACTTTATTAGATATGGTGCGATCTATGATGTCTCTTACTACTTTACCACTATCATTTTGGGGTTATGCTTTAGAGACGGCTGCATTCATGTTAAATAGGGGACCATATAAATCCGTTGAGACGACACCATATGAACTGTGGTTTGGCAAGAAAGCCAAGTTGTCGTTTCTTAAAGTTTGGGGCTACGATGCTTATGTGAAAAAGCTTCAACCTGATAAGCTCGAATCCAAATCGGAGAAATGTGTCTTCATAGGATACCCAAAGGAGACTATTGGGTACACCTTCCATCACAGATCCGAAGGCTAGATATTTGTTGCTAAGAATGGATCCTTTCTAGAGAAGGAGTTTCTCTCGAAAAAAGTGAGTGGGAGGAAAGTAAAACTTGATGAGGTAATTGTACCTGCTCCCTTATTGGAAAGTAGTTCATCACAGAAATCAGTTCCAGTGATTCCTACACCAATTAGTGAGGAAGCCAATGATGATGATCATGAAACTTCAGATCAAGTTACTACCGAACCTCGTAGGTCAACCAGAGTAAGATCCGCACCAGAGTGGTACGGTAATCCTGTTCGGGAGGTCATGTTACTTGACCATGATGAACCTACGAACTACGAGGAAGCGATGATGAGCCCAGATTCCGCGAAATGGCTTGAGGCCATGAAATCTGAGATGGGATCCATGTCTGAGAACAAAGTGTGGACTTTGGTTGACTTGCCCGATGATCGGAAAGCCATAGAGAATAAATGGATCTTCAAGAAGAAGACTGATGCTGACAGTAATGTTACTGTCTACAAAGCTCGACTTGTTGCGAAAGGTTTTTGACAGGTTCAAGGAGTTGACTACGATGAGACCTTCTCACCCATAGTGATACTTAAGCCTATCCAAATCATGTTAGCAATTGCTGCATTTTATGATTATGAAATTTGGCAAATGGATGTCAAAACTGCATTCCTTAATGGATGTCTTAAAGAACAGTTGTATATGATGCAACCAGAAGGTTTTGTCGATCCAAAAGGTGCTAACAAAGTGTGCAAGCTCCAGCGATCCATTTATGGACTGGTGCAAGCCTCTCAGAGTTGGAATATATGCTTTGATAGTGTGATCAAAGCATATGGTTTTATACAGACTTTTGGAGAAGCATGTATTTATAGGAAAGTAAGTGGGAGCTCTGTAGAATTTCCGATACTATATGTGGATGACATATTGTTGATCGGAAATGATACTGAATTTCTGAATAGCATAAAAGGATACTTGAGTAAGAGTTTTTCAATGAAAGACCTCGGTGAAGCTGCTTATATATTGGGCATCAAGATCTATATAAATAGATCAAGACGCTTAATTGGACTTTCACAAAGCACATACCTTGATAAAGTTTTGAAGAAGTTCAAAATGGATCAGTCAAAGAAAGGGTTCTTGCCTATGTTACAAGGTGTGAAGTTGAGTCAGACTCAATGCTCGACCACCGCCGAAGATAGAGAGAAAATGAAAGTCATTCCCTATGCCTCAGCCATAGGTTCTATCATGTATGCAATGCTGTGTACCAGACCTGATGTGTGCCTTGCTATTAGTTTAGCAGGGAGGTACCAAAGTAATCCAGGAGTGGATCACTGGATAGCGGTCAAGAACATCCTGAAATACCTGAAAAGGACTAAGGATATGTTTCTCGTTTATGGAAGTGAAAAAGAGCTCATCATAAATGGTTACGTCGATGCAAGCTTTGACACTAATCTGGATGACTCTAAGTCACAAACCGGATACATATTTATATTGAATGGTGGAGCTGTCAGTTGGTGCAGTTCCAAATAGAGCATTGTGGCAGGATCTACATGTGAAGTGGAGTACATAGCTGCTTGGGAAGCAGCAAATGAAGGAGTCTGGATGAAGGAGTTCATATCCGATCTAGGTGTCATACCTAGTGCATCGGGTCCAATGAAAATCTTTTGTGACAATACTGGAGCAATAGCCTTAGCAATGGAATCCAGATTTCACAAGAGAACCAAACACATCAAGAGACGCTTCAATTCCATCCGCGATCAAGTCAAGGAGGGAGACATAGAGATTTGCAAGATACATACAGATCTGAATATTGTAGACCTGTTGACTAAGCCTCTCTCACGAGCAAAACATGATCAGCACCAAGACTCCATGGGTGTTAGGATCATTACTATGTAGTCTAGATTATTGACTCTAGTGCAAGTGGGAGACTGAAGGAAATATGCCCTAGAGGCAATAATAAAGTTGTTATTTATATTTCCTTATATCATGATAAATGTTTATTAGTCATGCTAGAATTGTATTAACCGGAAACTTAGTACATGTCTGAATACATAGACAAACAGAGTGTCCCTAGTATGCCTCTACTCGACTAGCTCGTTAATCAAAGATGGTTATGTTTCCTGACCATAGACATGTGTTGTCATTTGATGAACGGGATCACATCATTAGAGAATGATGTGATGGATAAGACCCATCCATTAGCTTAGCATAAATAATCGTTTAGTTTTATTGCTATTGCTTTCATCATGACTTATACATGTTCCTCTGACTATGAGATTATGCAAATCCCTAATACCGGAGGAACACCTTGTGTGCTATCAAACGTCACAATGTAACTAGGTGATCATAAATATGCTCTACAGGTGTCTCCGATGGTGTTTGTTGAGTTGGCATAGATCAAGATTAAGATTTGTCACCCCGTGTATCGGAGAGGTATCTCTGGGGCCTCTCGGTAATGATCATCACTATAAGCCTTGCAAGCAATTTGACTAATGATTTAGTTGCGGGATGACGCATTACGGAACGAGTAAAGAGACTTGCCGGTAACGAGATTGAACTAGGTATGATGATATCGACGATCGAATCTCGGGCAAGTAACATACCAATGACAAAGGGAACAACGTATGATGTTATGCGGTTTGACCAATGAAGATCTTCGTAGAATATGTAGGAGCCAATATGAGCACCCAGGTTCCGCTATTGGTTATTGACCGGAGATGTGTCTTGGTCATGTCTACATAGTTCTTGAACCCATAGGGTCCGCACGCTTAATGTTCGATGACGATTTGTATTATGAGTTATGTGATTTGATGACCAAAGTTTGTTCGGAGCCCTGGAAGACATCACGTACATGACGAGGAGTCTCAAAATGGTCGAGACATAAAGATTAATATATTGGAAGGCTACATTCGGACACCGGAATGGTTCGGGTCGTTTCAGATAAGTTTCGGAGTATCGGGGGTTACCGGAACACCCCGGGAAGTTCATGGGCCTTAGTGGAAAGGAGAGGAGGGCCACAAGGGAGGCCGCGCTCCCCATTGCCTGACCAAATTAGACTAGGGAGGGGGGCAGCGCCCCCTCTTTCCTTCTCCCCTCTTCCTCCTTCCCTCTTTCTCCCTCTCTTGGAAGGAAGGGGACTCCAACTAGGATTGGGAATCCTAGTTGGACTCCCCATGGCGCATGCCCCCCTTGGCCGGCCTCCTCCTCCTCCCCTCCTATATATATGGGAGGGGGCACCCCAAGGATACACAAGTTTCTCTTAATCGTGTGCGGTGCCCCCCTCCACAGTTACACACCTCGGTCATATCATCTTAGTGCTTAGGCGAAGCCCTGCGCAGGTAACTTCATCATCACCATCGCGACACCGTCATGCTGACGGAACTCTCCCTCGTCGTCAACTGGATCAAGAGATCGAGGGACGTCATCGAGCTGAACGTGTGCTGAATGCGGAGGTGCCGTACGTTCGGTACTTGGATCGGTTGGATCGCGAAGACGTTCGACTACATCAACCGCATTACTAAATGCTTCCGCTTTTGGTATACGAGGGCACGTGGACACACTCTCCCTGCTCATTGCTATGCATCTCCTAGATAGATCTTGCGTGCTCATGGGCAATTTTTTTGAAATACTACGTTCCCCAACAGTGTGTGAATTTGCAATATGGACGGTTAATATGCAAATGCCTTTTGGACATCGACCACACGCTTAAACTCAATGAACTGTGTACGATACTAATACTTTCCATGAAAATTTATGAACTTGGGTAACAACATTTGAGTAACATATATATAGTGGTTACACTATTTGACAAAAGGAGGATCTTCATAACACGGTTTTGACAACCACTACAAAAAAATACACTTCCGTGATGATATGTGTTTATCACAGTAGGTCACGTTTTCTGTCATGCATGTACATCCATGACGATTTTATGACGGAATCAAGATAGTCATACCTGTGCTGTCGTAGAAGTGTTCCATGACATTACCAAAATTATCATCACAGAAGTGCCCACTTCCATGACGATAAATCGAGCGTCATAGAAGTGCTTTCATCAAGGGTGACCGACACGTGGCATCGACCGTAACAGGCCGCCTTTAAGCTATCGGGTCCAGTTTTGGATCCTATAACCCATTAACAGCCGGGACCAATGGGAATTTTCCATGTGTAAAATTCTCATTGGCCGGAGGAAACACATGTTTGCTCCTCGGTGGGCCAGATGTTGTCCGTCCATTGGAGGAGACATGCCTATGATATGTTGACACGTGATGGGGCCCAACAGAGGCCCATATAGGTTTAAAAGGCCGGCCCAGTCAAAGGCCCGTAGTACTTACTCAGGTACTAGTGGGCTAGCCCAATAACGGCCTGTTTAATAAAGGCCCACTTACGGCATGAAGCCAGATCTGGCCCATTAATTGTTCGCCGAATATTTGGGCCCAATTACGGCCCAGTGACTTTCGGCCTGTTAGAGGCCCGGTGTAGACATGGGCCCATTTCAGCCCGGTGTGTCTTTCATCCTGGGAATGGCCTGTGCTGCCCATGGGCCATATAGGGTCTGACGCGATGTCCGGCCCACTAACGACCCGTGATAAAGGTGGCAACAGTTCAGCCCAACGTGACTTTGGGCCTGTTAAAGGCCTGTCGTATAATTCGGCCCATTGATGCCTGTACTAAGCTTTTGGCCTCTTAAAAGCCCATGGTATCAGTGGGCCAACTAAGGCGTGAGATATGTTTCGGCCTGATAACGACCCGTCATATAACTGGGCCAAAAAAGGCCGACTCTACATTTCAGCTCGCTGAAGGCCCGTCGACGACTAGTGAAAATTAAGGCCCAACATGAATTTTGGCCTGCTAAAGGCCCATGGTTTCTTCTGGGCCGTAACAGGCCAATAGAATATTCAGCATGTTAATGGCCCAACGCTACATGGGCCAAACTAAGCGTTGGGTCCACAAAAGGCCCAACTAAAATTTGGGTCGAATATAGGCCAAAGTAAGTTATGGGCTTGGCGCAAAGCGTGAAGGCCCCAATGGCCATTCGGGCCCTAGAAAGATGCAGGCCCGCCCAATTGTGGCCCGCTAAAAACCTGGCCCGTTACAGGCGAATGTTTCGGCCAAGTCGACTACATCAGGTTTTTTTTGATAGCAAATGATGGCAGTAAATAGTAGGAATTAAGAACAAACCTGCTCTATACAATAAAAAAATTATGGCATAGTAACTTAGAATAAACCTACACTATACAGTAAAGGATTTATGGTATATTATATCCACTGGGCATCGAAGTTCGCCACCAGTGATCATAAAGCGCAATGAAGAAGCAGATTACAAAAACTGGGCACCATTGCAGCATAACAAAATAATAATGAACCGAGACCACTTCCAAGACAGTTCAAGAAAGGTTAGCCTTGCGCGGGAACTGCTGCACAAGCTGCTAAGCAAGGCTATGAGACCGGCCTAGCATGTCGGTCATAGCTTCCAGGTGTAGCTGTTTAGCAATGAGGTTCTCATTGGTGTTCTCCGCAATCTTTGTTAGAGATAGGACTTCAGGTCGAAGTTGAGTTGCAGAATGCCTATCTGCTAGAACTTGGGAATGAAGAAGTCGAGCTGATTGAGACAACGAATTCTATGAGCTTGTCTGACTGCTAGTCTCAAGTAACTTGAACACTGCATCAAGACAAGACTTTGAGGTTGTCTCGCTATCTTCAAGATGTTTTGCCTTCTTTGCTGCAATATATGTTGGGTTTGTCTCACAGCCTTCAGCAGACTTGTGCATGCCATCAGGTATATCACCCTGAAACAAGCAGAGAGATGACAGGTTTTGCACGTGTATAAACAAAGATGATAACTGTGCTGCCAATTCCATCCAATTTTAAATTAGAAAATAAAGAGTAAGTTCAAAATATCAATAGCATAATTTGGCATCATTCATAATGCGGGGAGCTTCACCACACTACTGGGTTACCATGTCAACATAACAAGCATAGATGAAGGGCAAAGACAATCATTGTATCTATTTTGGTTAATATGCATAGTGTTGTTCATATTATCAGCCACATCAGTAAGATAAAATAGGAGATGACAAGGTGCAAACGTGGGCTGCTTCACCACACACTGGATTATAGATCCACAAAAACAAGCATACATATAGGGAGTATTGAGTAATGTGCATGGTATGAATAAGGAATTTGGTTTTACAAGTAAAACTTGGAACTTACGGTTGTTGCGAACATGCATTTTGATAGAAACAACAAACTAAACAACAGTAAACGATAGGGAGTATGAGCAAATTAAACAACAGTTGAGGATAAAGGCTTTAGAAGGACTGACTTACATTAACAGTTAACACCGGCTTTATAATGCCCTTCTCCATGTCAAGGGAAGGATAACTCAAGAATTTCAGCACATAATCTTCTTCATAAGCATTGCCTGTACTCTACATTTTGTAGAGAGTAATTATAGATATGATAATATTGGAAGGGATAGAGGATAATGAAGATAAGATGCAGATTGATGCTACATAATCAACTACCAATCCCTGGAAGTACAAGCATTACAGGACAAAATTACTGACAAGAGCAATGGGCTACACTTCTGCACCAATCCCTCAATAGGGGTAAGTATAGTGATAGACGACGTTCAGTCTTTACAAGAGGACTGCCGAGCTAAACCTCTTCAAAAGCATTGGGTTGATTCTAAATTTATGTAAGAGTCCATACGGATCTTATAATGTCCACTAAATGGACGATAACAAGGCTAACATGTGCAATGATGCTACATAATGAAACATCTATGAAAGTAAGTATGGTCATACAGGGCAAGAGGTACTCACAAGAGCAATGCAGTGTGCAGTATAGTTGCGAGATTCTGTGGTCCCTTGAGAATGAATGTTCTTCTGCTAACAGTTTTCATACAAGTAAGATGTTAAGTTAAATGCAGAAATGTAGTTCAAATTTTGATGTGATATCATAGACAGTACCATACCCTACTGACGAGACCAATGTGTAACAAGATTATTCCAGTCACTGTCTAATAAATGTAGCACCAGGGACTTTACAAAAATTTCGTTTAGAGGCTTGCCATCGAAGTGCGCTTGCCTCAGGTACGAATGATACTTCATCAATGAATGCTTGAAAAGCGCAACCAACCCTTGCTCGTCTTGACAATCTAGTTTGGTCCTCGCCTATTTAAAAGAATGAAATCTTGTGTCTTTTGTCAGCAGAAACATATGCAGTAATTACCATGAATAACATTAGTACATTACTTACGCATAAGTTGTGGAGGAAGATTGTAAATTGTTTTGTGTCTGCGGTATAATCTTTCCATGAAGGAAAGATGCGCACAAAGTTCCTGACAATAATATAAGCTTCATCTTCTCAACTGGGAAGAAATGGAACAGGGGTCCTATTTGCTGCAATTGGGGCTCTCTCTGGTTCGAAAAGGGATTTGGCAACTGGATTTGGTGTACTCTTTTGCTGGAATGGGGGTTTTGCGTCATAGAGCTGGTGCTATGTCAACTAGCATCATCATACTGTTTGATGCAGTTGGTGTCTGTTGAGTTGGGGCATCAGAAATGGCCAATGTAGTAGGGCTTGAGTCTGCTAGAGTTGGGGTGTTTTGTGGGTCAGGTGATATTGCAACTACACCTAATGGGCTATTTGATTTATCAGGTGTCACTACCTTTTCCAAATACTTTGCTCATGCTCCTCCGTGATCAGCAACCGCCCTCTTCCTTTTGAACGTCTGATACACAAGAACAACATTTGAATGGATAAATATGGTATGATGACAGATGGAATATATACTGAAAATGGATAGGCAGGGCGTATTCACATATACGATGTGTAAACTAAGCTAATGGCAGTGTAACAAAGTAGAAGCAATGCAAAGCATCAGTTGCAAGATATGTGCGACCAATATAACCTTGGAAAGTTAGAGCAAGCACCTTGATGGGTGAATAAGATAGGGCATCTGCCTCTGAATGCTCCACTAGGGAGGTACATTGACTTAGGTCTCCCTCTAGCTCAGAATCACTGTTAGGATCATATTCTGATCATGAATCTGTAGGCGGAGAGCGTTTGCATTGCATTGCATCCAGACTTGATTTCAGTCCCTTAATGCCACGTTTGACAGCCATGACATTGTTCTGCTTTATTATTTTCATGCGGGCAAACTCATAATCATTATGATGCTGTTCAGAACCTGAGATTCATGAAAACTCGAAGAGCGTCTCCCTATAAACACCTGCATATGCAAAGTTCACCCCCAACCGTGATGACCAGACCACACACAGAAATACAAATATGTTATGTCTCTATAACAGGTAGACACACATTTCAAAACCGAAGTAGGAATATTAGAATTATATCAAATTCGTATTTGAGCAAATAAACAAAGGAATTATCAATGGCATAATGTTTAGCTTTAAGGGTGGAGTGCTGGTAGTGCGACAGAAAGCAAGTAGGCAGATTGCATTCCATGTAAAAGATCGTAGTCTATGTAAAAACTGGAAATGACACTTTCTTTCTATACAATGCAGTGTCCGTTGCCCACACATGATGGAAGAGATCACACAGAGAAATACTATTCACTCATGTCTACGGTTCCAGCATTTTTAAACAGGGTGGTCCACCCTAAAAGAATATTGACAACAAATATGACAAGGCAAGCATAGATGTAGTGAATCAATCATTTACGTGTGACCTTACTAGGACAAGTATGCAGAACTGTAACTGCAGTAAGAGACCGTCCAAAATCTAAATCAAGAAGTTTGTCTAGCACTTATTGTTTGCAACTAATCGATGTGAATAATTGGATATCATATTGAATGAGTAAGAAAGACAAGTAAAATTGTCAACAAACCCGGCCTGCAGTAGTAATCTGGGTCAATGTCACTACGACCAACAATCCAAAATGAGTAGTGTTTGTTCCTAGGGCCGGAATTTTGAAACCATGTGAACTTTACAGGTACTAAAGATTATTGAAATACATCTGAACCATTAAGTGCAGGTAGCACTCAGCACACAACAAACCCTAATGATAGTCCTGCCTAATGAGTGATGAATCAATTAGAAAATGGGTGATGAGGAGTGGCTGTTGAGTGTTGAGGACGTATCTCAGGATAAATTTGGTTGGCTTACTGGGTGCTGCATGCCTGAGCCCTGAACGGACCGGGAAGGTAGGCACGGCGGCGCGCCCGGACAACGGTGACGCTGTTGGGAGAGCGACTCCTGTCCTCCTGTTAGTCCGGCGTCTCCTCCTAGAGTCATGCCGTCCGGGGGTGGCAAGTCACTGGCGATGCGGGCGGCTGGGGGTGAGTAGAGATCGGAAGCGCGCAGCAGAATTGAGGGGAATCGAGGCCTGGGCCGACCCAAAATCCCAGGGTGGGCCGTAGCCCACTGTGGGCACCCTATAGAGATACATACCCGAGCGGCGAACATGCATTTTCGAAACTAAATTATGAACATTTAGCTGACCAATTAAACAACTCTGTTTTAATAATATCAGATTTGTATTTGAACAACTAAGCTTGTTTAGCTTGATGGGTGGAGGAGTGCTATTATGACACGAAGCACGTATGCTGATCATATAATGATCATAAAAGGGGGAAACCCTCAGCATTTTTTTGAGCAAAAGAGGGTTTCCACTCCGATTTCTATTAAAGAAACCACCACGGAACCAACATGGTCTATTAAACCCTAAGCATGATCAATTAAACCCTATTATGACTGTGCCATGGCAGATTTAAAGCTGCAAACTGAGGAAATGCTATTTAGCATCAATTGTTTGCTCCGAACTAAGAACTAAATTCTAAGAGCTGAAAATAAAGTACAATAACCAAGTTACGATCTATTTTTTGGTTGAGATCAAAAAGTTGAGGAGATATGAAGTACCACCTCTCTTGCGGCACCGTGTAGGCATCGGGGGTGTGATGGCTGTAGGTGGCCTCGAAGCAGATCTGCGACGGTAGACGGGTGCATCAGGGGATAAGTCCTGTTGCGGTGGAAGAGAAGGTCGTGTGAGTGGCCCTGACAAAGAGGATGACAATGCCGATGAAGCGAGAGGACGCGATGCGAGGCTCTTGGTCCGTCGCCGTGGATGAGAAATGTCCATCTCTAGTAGTAGATGATGCGGTCTTGGTAGGTGATACATCTCTATTGTATCTATAATTTTTGATTATTTCATGCCAATATTATAGCACTTTCACATACTTTTGGCAACTTTTTATATGATTTAATGGACAAACCTATTGATCCAGACCCCAGTGCCAATTCCTGTTTTCTGCGTGTTTTTTGTATCGCAGAGTATCCATATCAAACAAAGTCCAAACGCGATGACAATTTACGGAGAATTATTTTGAGAATATATGTGATTTTTGGGAGTTGGAATCACCGCAAACGGAGGCCCACATAGGGCGCGATACACCAGCGCACGGGCCAGGAGCCTAGCACGCGGTGGTGGGTTGTACCCACCTCATATGTCGGTTGGAGCTGTACTTCGGGCGCAAGGAAGCATATATCCGGAAAAAATTGTGTTAAAATCTCAGCGCAATCAGAGTTACGGATCTCCGGGAATATAAGAAACGGTTTTCGGCCAGATCTGGGAACGCAAAACAGAAGAGAACGGAGAGGGAGATCCAATCTCGGAGGGGCTCCCGCCCCTCCGCCACCATGGATACAATGGACCAGTGGGGGAACCCTCCTCCCATCTAGGGGAGGCCAAGGAAGAAGAAGGAGGGGGGCTCTCTCCCCCTCGCTTTCGGTGGCGCCAGAGTACCGCCAGGGGCAACGATCGGGACGGCGATCTACATCAACAATCTTGCTACCGTCAATGCCAACTTTCTCCCCCTCTATGCAGCGGTGTAACACCTCTTCTCCCCGATGTATTCTCTACTTAAACATGGTGCTCAACTCCATACATTATTTCCTAATAATCTATTGTTATCCTATGATGTTTGACTAGATCCGTTTTGTCCTGTGGGTTAATCGTGATCTTGGTTGGTATGATTGTATATTTTATTTATGGTGCTGTCCTACGGTGCCCTCCATCTCGCGCAAACGTGAGGGGCCCTCGCTGTAGGGTGTTAGAATATGTTCATGGTTTGCTTATTGTCAGTGTTGCGAGTGTGACAGAAACTTAAACGCGGATAGGTGGGTTATGGCGTATGGGAGTAAAGAGGACTTGATACTTAATGCTATGGTTGAGTTTCACGACCTTAATGATCTTTAGTAGTTGCGGATGCTTGTTAGAGTTCCAATCATAAGTGCATATGATCCAAGTAGAGAAAGTATGTTAGCTCTTGCCTCTCCCTCATATAAAATTGCAAGAATGATTACCGGTACTTGTTATCGATTGCCTAGGGACAAATAACTTTCTTGTTGACACAAGCTATCCACTTTTATTACCTTGCAATTTATTCGTAGTTTGATTCCCGCAAAGTACTCGCAGATTTATTCCTACAAAATAGTTTCATACTTACTTCCGGTAAAGCAGATATCTAGCGTGCGTAGAGTTGTATCGGTGGTCGATAGAACTTGAGGGAATATTTGTTCTACCTTTAGCTCCTCGTTTGGTTCAACACTCTTATTTATCAAAAAAGGCTACAAACGATTCCCTATACTTGTGGGTTATCAAGACCTTTTTGTGGCACTGTTGCCGGGGAGCAATAGCGTGGGGTGAATATTCTCGTGTGTGCTTTTTTGCTTTATCACTAAGTAGTTTTTATTTTATGTTCTAAGTTGTTCTCTATCTTTAGTTATGGATATGGAACACGAAACACCAAAAAAATTAGTTGTACTTGCTACTCATGGAGATGGGGAACCTCCAAAAACCCTCGATGCTCGTTATGTGAAAAATATTATGCACTACTTTGATAATCATGAGAAAACCCCATTCAACTTGATAATGGGAGTAACGTTGGATCAACGTGAATACTTTAGGGATTATCGCTTGACTCAAAAGGGAAAACTTTTATGGGATCAAATTGAAATGTTGCAATGGTATGCTTGGGATTTATGCCAGAGATATGATTATACTTGTTGCTCTAGGATGAATGCTCCACATCTTCCCTTTTCATGTGAATTTAATGATAATGAAACCTTGGCTTCTTATGCTAGAGGTATATATGATTATTATGATGTGGAACGAATAGAAGAATTTGTTGCTTTTAAGGGTGCATGTGAAATTGAATCTTTGTTTAATTTTTTTGAAGATGTTGATGATTCAGTTTATAGACCTGAAAATCTTGCTATCCTTAAATATTGCTATGATAATTATAAATACAATTCCGATATTGATGCATTTATTGAGAAAGTCTCCATTGTGCAAGAAGAGACTAATATTTTGCAGGAGTCTATGGAAGAAGGAATTGATGAAACTTTGAGCTCATTGGTTGAAAAAGATGATGAGGAGAGCGAAGAACAAGCGAAGGAAGACCGGATTGATCACCCGTGCCTGCCTTATAATGAGAGTAACCCTCCAACTCATACATTGTTTAATGCTCGTTCGTTCTTTTCAAAGGATGAATTCTATGATAATTGCTATGATCCCGTTGATTCATTTCAAATATCCCTTTTTGATGAACTTGATGCTTGCTATGCTTGTGGCCAAGATGCCAATATGAATTATGCTTATGGAGATTAACTTGCTATTGTTCCTTATGTTAAACATGAATTTGTTGCTACTGCACCCACACATGATAGTCCTATTATCTCTTTGAATTCTCCAAACTACACTATATCGGAGAAGTTTTCCCTTATTAAGGATATTGATGGGTTGCCTTTTACCGTTGCACATGATGATTTTGATGAATATAATACGCATGTGATTGCTTCTCCTACTTACAATTATTATGAGAGAGGAACTATATCTCCACCTCTCTATGTTTCCAACATCATAAAATTGCAAGAAACTGCTTATGCTATGTATTGGCCTTTACTTGATGTGCATGAATTGTTCTTTTATGACATGCCGATGCATAGGAAGAGAGTTGGACTTCGTCATTGCCTGATATATGTTGCTTTGTGCTCTGCCAAATCATTGTTGATTCAAATTGGCTTTGATATACCTTGGGATCCAGGTGGATTCATTACTTGAGCACTTTATGCCTAGCTTAATGGCTTTAAAGAAAGCGCTGCCAAGGAGACAACCCGGAAGTTTTAGAGAGTCATTTACTTCTGTTGAGTGCTTTTATAAAGTTTTAAAACAAAAAAAATATAGAGGGGAACACAAAACTTTTAAAAAAGGAAGGTGAAAGTGAAAGAGACAAGCATTGTTGAAGTGGGGGAGCTCCTTGAACTTTGTTCATGCTCACAGAAACTTTGCGAATCTTAATTACAGAAACTTTTCAACAAAAATAATTACCCCCTGTACAATTCCATTGTATTATAAAAATAATGTGCCAAGATTTACCTTGAGGATGTTTACATTGCTTGTTGGTTTGTGCGGTGCAAAACAGAAACTTTGGCTATAGTGTGCGATTTTACATTTTTTACTGGAATGTCAAACGGTTCTAAAACTTTTTGCAATGTCTTTCCCTACAAATTTTTATTTTTTTATTTCTTCAGAATTTTTGGAGTACCAGAGGTATGGTGAATGTTCAGATTACTATAGACTTTCCTGTTTAAGACAAATTCTGTTTTTGATGCATTGTTTGCTTGTTTTGATGAAACTATCGATTTTTATCGGTGGTATAAGCCATGGAAGAGTTATATTACAGTAGCTACAATGCAAAAACAAAATTTGAATTGGTTTGCAACAGTACTTAGAGTAGTGATTTGCTTTATTATACTAACGGATCTTACCGAACTTTCTGTTGAGTTTTGTGTGGATGAAGTGATCAAAGATCGAGGAGGTCTCGATATGAGGAGAAGGAGGAGAGGCAAGAGCTCAAGCTTGGGGATTCCCAAGGCACCCCAAGTAAATATTCAAGGAGACTCAAGCGCCTAAGCCTGAGGATGCCCCAGAAGGCATCCCATCTTTATTCAACAAGTATCGGTATGTTTTCGGTTTTGTTTCGTTCAAGTGACATGTGCAAATCTTGGAGCGTCTTTTACATTTAGTTTCCTTTTTTCTTTTATGCACCATGCTGGTATGAGATAGTCCACAGTTGATTTATAGAATGCTCATTGCACTTCACTGATATCTTTTGAGTGTGGCTTTATAGAATGCTTCATGTGCTTCACTTATATCATTTGAAGTTTGGATTGCTTGTTTCTCTTCACATAGAAAACCGTTGTTTGAAGAATGCTCTTTTGCTTCACTTATATTTGTTAGAGAATGATCTTTTATAGAAATAATTAAACTCTCATGCTTCACTTATATCTATTTCAAGAGCCAAAAGGAATTGGTCAATTGCATGGTTAGTCATAAAATCCTACATAAAGCTTATGGACCACTGAATATGATATGTCTGATTCCTTGCAATAGTTTTGCGATATAGAGATGGAATATGTGGGAGGTACTAGTAAACGGTTGTGGTTAGTAAGAATATTGATGTTAAGGTTTGTGATTCCCGAAGCATACATGTATCGCCTCTCGTTATGCTACGATGTTGGAGCATGATTTATTATTGATTATCCTCTTTATGAGTGGCAGTCGGGGATGACCGATGGTCTTTTCCTACCAATCTATCCCCCATGCGGCGCACCCAGGCAGCGGTGACGCTGTTGGGCGAGCGGCTCCTGACCTCCTGTTAGTCCAGCGTCTCCTCCTAGAGTCATGTCGTCCGGGGACGGCAGGTCTCCGGTGATGCAGGCGGCTGGGGGCGAGTAGAGATTGGAAGCGCTCAACAGAACAAAGGGGAATTTGGGCCTGGGCCGACCCAAAATCCCAGTGCGGGCCACGGCCCACTTTGGGCACCCTATCGAGATACAAACCCGAGCGGCGACCATGCATTTTTGAAACTAAATTATGAACATTTAGCTAACCAATTAAATGACTCTATTTAAAAATATCAGATTCGTATTTGAACAACTAAGCTTGTTTAGCTTGCTAGGTGGAGCAGTGCTATTATGACACGAAGCACGTATGCTGATCGTATAGTGATCATAAAAGGGGGAAACCATAAGCATTTTTTTGAGCAAAAGAGGATTTCCACTCCGATTTCTATTAAAGAAACCACCACGGAACCAACATGATCAATTAAACCCTAAGCTTGATCAATTAAACCCTATTATCACTGTGCCATGGCAGATTTAAAGCTGCAAACCGAGGAAATGCTATTTAGCATCCATTATTTGCTTCAAACTAAGAACTAAATTCTAAGAGCTGAAAAGAAAGTACAGTAACCAAGTTACGATCTATTTTCTGGTTGAGATCAAAAAGTTGAGGAGATATGAAGTACCACCTATCTTGCGGCGCAGTGTAGGCATCGGGGGTGCGATGGCTGTCGGTGGCATTGAAGCAGATCTACGACAGTAGACGGGTGCATCGGGGGATAAGTCCCGTTGTAGTGGAAGAGAAGGTCGTGTGAGCGGCCCCGGCAAAGAGGATGACAGCGCCGATGAAGCGAGAGGACGCAATGCGAGGCTCTTGGTCCATCGCCGTGGATGAGAAACGTCCATCTCTAGCAGTGGATGACGCGGTCTTGGTAGGTGATACATCTCTATCGTATCTATAATTTTTGATTATTTCATGACAATATTATACCACTTTCACATACTTTTGGCAACTTTTTATATGATTTAATGGACAAACCTATTGATCCAGAGCCCAGTGCCAATTCCTGTTTTCTGCGTGTTTTTTGTATCACTGACTATCCATATCAAACAAGTCCAAACGCAATGACAATTTATGGAGAATTATTTTGAGAATATATGTGATTTTTGGGAGTTGGAATCACCGCAAACGGAGGCCCACACAGGGCATGATACACCAGCGCATGGGCCAGGAGCCTAGCACGTGGTGGTGGGTTGTACCCACCTCGTACGTTGGTTGGAGCTGTACTTCGGGAGCTAGGAAGCTTATATCTGGAAAAAATTGTGTTAAAATCTCAGCGCAATCAGAGTTACGGATCTCCGGGAATATAAGAAACGGTTTCCGGCCAGATCTGGGAACGCGAAACAGAAGAGAACAGAGAGGGAGATCCAGGGGCTCCCACCCCTCCGCCGGCATGGATACCATGGACCAGAGGGGGAACCCTCCTCCCATCCTGGGGGAGGCCAAGGAAGAAGAAGAAGGAGGGGGGCTCACTCCCCCTCGCTTCCGGTGGCGCCGGAGTACCGCCGAGGGCAACGATCGGGACGACGATCTACATCAACAATCTTGCTACCGTAAACACCAACTTTCTCCCCCTCTATGCAGCGGTGCAATACCTCTTCTCCCCGTTGTAATCTCTACTTAAACATGGTGCTCAACTCCATATATTTTTTCCCAATGATCTATGATATCCTATGATGTTTGAGTAGATCCGTTTTGTCCTGTGGGTTAATCGTGATCTTGGTTGGTATGATTGTATATTTTATTTATGGTGCTATCCTATGGTGCCCTCCATCTCGCGCAAACGTGAGGGGCCCTTGTTGTAGGGTGTTGCAATATGTTCATGGTTTGCTTATTGTCAGTGTTGCGAGAGTGACAGAAACTTAAACGCGGATAGGTGGGTTATGGCGTATGGGAGTAAAGAGGACTTCATACTTAATGCTATGGTTGGGTTTCACGACCTTAATGATCTTTAGTAGTTGCAGATGCTTGCTAGAGTTCCAATCATAAGTGCATATGATCCAAGTAGAGAAAGTATGTTAGCTCATGCCTCTCCCTCATATAAAATTGCAAAAATGATTACCGGTACTTGTTATCGATTGCCTAGGGACAAATAACTTTCTTGTTGACACAAGCTATCCACTTTTATTACCTTGCAATTTATTCGTAGTTTTATTCCTGCAAAGTACTCTTAGATTTATTCCTATAAAATAGTTTCATACTTGTTTCCGGTAAAGCAGTCGTCAAGCGTGCGTAGAGTTGTATCGATGGTCGATAGAACTTGAGGGAATATTTGTTGTACCTTTAGCTCCTCATTGGGTTCGACACTCTTATTTATCGAAAAAGGCTACAAATGATCCCCTACACTTGTGGGTTATCAGTAGGCGCTCCAGCATGGTGGAGGACGGTGGCGATGGATGGGGTGGAGGACGACGGCGATGGATGGGGTGGCGGATGGAGGAGGCTGGTGTGGGGATGGTGTTCTAGCGTGGATGGTGTATGAATGGGAAAATGGAGGGAGAGGTATGGGAACCATGTTTTTGGGACGTGCCTGTCTGAAATATGGGAAAGTTACGAACTTAGCCGCCGTTTAAAATTTGGACGTCTCGTCGGTTTGGGATATGATGGTAATGTAGTATCTCGTAAATATTTGCCCAGAGCGATTTCGGGCGAGGAGAGGGTGTTTTGGCGCCCATGGTTGGCGCCCATGGTGTATCAATGGGGCTGACAGGTAGGGCGGTTGTGTCACGTCTGAGTGAAGTTACAAACCTGCCCTTATTGAAAATATTTGAGTACATCAATTTTCGGCCAAGACGAGTTTGTTTTGCCGTCCACCGTGTATGAATGGGGAAATGGAGGGAGAAACAGAGGTCTTTCGGACGAGCTTGAATCAAATGTGTTTTGCCGCCCATGTTTGGCGCCCACCATGTCGGAATGGGCTCAGAGGCGGTCGTGTCACGTCTAATTGAAGTTACTAACCTACCCCTATTGAGAGCAGTGGAAATCGGGCCGATGGATTGTCCGTGTAAGGGGTAGAGAGTAACTTCGATCTCCCGAACACCTGGCTTCAGGCAGCCGACATGGGAGTGGACATTTTGCCGCTTCTTTCGAATTTTGGGACAATAAGCATCCACGTTTACCCTGGCAACTAAATCAGAATCCATTTTGTATTCCTATATGAATCTTTATAAATCATTCTATGTGTTTTTATATATCTTCAAAAGCACGACAAAGATGTATTCCACTATCATATATGAATATGATTTACAAATGTTGATACTCGAATTCAGAACCTAGAATCTAGTTTATGGTGAAATCGAATATTTGGAACACTTTATGTCCAACTCAAGTGTCACATGCATCATAATGTGTACTCCCATTTAGATATGTACACAAGCGATGTATCAAAATTCAAATACCGAGTCAATCGACCAATAATGTACAAAACTAACAGACATATAAACACTTATAGAGTATATGGATCAATAATATCAACTAACATACATAAGCCAGTCCGCTGTACTTTTTTTGCTAGAAGAGCATCCTTTTTTTAGCGAAGCTAGTACAACATATTGCCCCTTTCCGATGCGTGCCACATATGGTCCATCTATACTACTATTATTGTTGAATGCACATTTAACCCGATTCACATATTTGTAGGTCTTGCACAACAATCAAAATGAAATGTCTCCGAGTCTTATCAATTAATACAAACTTGTGCTCAAATAAAATTACAAACAAAAAAACAAAAAAATTATTACATGATATCTAAAACAAATGGTTTGATCAATTACATGAATAAACAACACAAAGATTATTCAACGATGGAAAGAACATTTCACCTATGATTTACCAAGTGGGAATTTAATTTCATTTTTCCTTCAAGACCTTAACAACGCGGTCAGTCTCAGCTTGCTTCGTTTCGAAATCCACCAAATATTTAATGGTTGTCTTGAGTACTGCTTGTGATTGTGCTATTTGCTTCCTCAACATGTCAACTTCATCTCTAAGTGCAGAAGCAGAATCTCTTTCTACCACTAGTTTAGCCTCTAGAGCATCAGCAGTTGGCAGTTCATGATGCACGATTGGGCCGGTGCCACTACTGTGGGATGATACAACATCCATGGGGACCTCACTCTTTGATCTTGGGTTAACCTGTTTTGCCATTAAAGTTCCGATTGGATTCTGAAAAGTTGAAGTTAGCAAAACATCTCAACTAGGAGTTACAAAAGCAAACCGGTTAAACAAACAAGGAATTAAAGAGTTTCAATTGGATGCTAAAAAGTAGTTATTAACATCATTGTAACCGGTTGTTGCAGCAGTGAAGTAGTTAAACAAACAAGTTTTGCAAAAGATACCTGTTGTGGCATTGGAGTTTCTCTTGGATCCTGAAAATTTGAGTAGCCAGTAATGTGATTAGAGCAACCGGTTGCAGCAGCAAAGCAGTTAAACAAACAAGTTTTGCAAAAGGAACCTATTGTGGCATTGGAGTTTCTCTTGGATCCTGAAAAGTTGAGTAGTCAGTAACTTGATTAGAGCAACAAGTTACAATAGCAAACCTGTTACACAAATATATTTTTGAAAATGTACCTACCGTGCAATTGGACTTCCAATTGGATCCTGAAAACTTGAAGTTGGTAGGATGATTACAACAACAAGTTACAGCAGCAAACCAGGTAAACAAGGAAGTTTCTGAAAACATACATGTTGTGCCAACATAGTTTCAGTTGGATCCTGCAAACTCGAATGTTAGCAATCAATAAATAAAGTTTTGCAAGAGCCATAAGAAACTAACATCAAACTAGTAAAACTAACCAGTTTTGGCAACGTATTTTATTACACATGAACTACTAAAACTAACAAGTTCTTGGCAACGTATTAAAGTGACAAGTCGGTACCGTTTACCAGCAACACAAACATCTGTAAATTTCTTTGATGTAAGCAAAATGATTCCAACACATATATAAGTTAAAAATACGGTGTCCCTCATATAAACCTGACAGTTGTCTATCTATGAACATGCAAACATTACTAGTGCTACAAGTGATAACAACAAACCATTTAAAAACAGGGTATTAGAACGTAAATTACACGTGAATTCTGCTACACCCTAGAAGTACATATGACAGGCTATCTACGTGCTTAAGTAGCTATTTAAGTTCAGGCAAACATGTAATTCTTAACAGTAAGTATCAAACACATAGATAGGCACAGTCTATAATAGGATTAGCAGGCTATGGCATATGTAACCAGTAGCAAACTAAATTAAGCCAAGCAACGTAATTGAATAATTTTGCAATAAGTGGCTAACTAAAATTCCGAGAAGCAGGTAACTGAACTTACGCTAGATCTTTGTACAGGCACACTGAAACTTCTTTTTCGCTTACAAAGTTCAGGGAGTCCATGGCATCAATTGCTTGGATACACAGTCCCAATACTTCATTTTTCCCACACTGCATTGCTAAGTTGAATGGTTAATCTGGTAAGATGGTGCGTCCTTGATGTGTTATATGAGGAAATGTAGTTAGACTAGTCGTAGCCACACACATCACGCTGGCTTTTACTGTATATTTCATGCGATTACATTTGGCATATCGAGATCTAAGCAATCAACAGTAGGATGAAAATAGTGGCATCCTTCACATTATTGGCGAACTCAGTTCATAGAAACAAGCAATTCAACCATTCCGTGGGTAAATCAAAAGCGCCACTGGAATATTTTTCACTACCCCAATCATACACGCAAAAAGGGGCGACGCACCATAGGGGCTGGTATGGGCGGCCGCCTTGGGTGGCTGGAAAGTGTGCACCTAGTTTGAGTCATCCAGGTTGGCCAAGGCTAGTTTTGTTTATCCCAATGCATGAGCATGCAATGTAAAAAATGAAGAAAAATGTTTCAATTTGGATGGGCCAATAACGTAAGTGCAAGGCAGGCCCTATAGCAGGCTCGCGGCCCAAACGAGCGCCTCCCATATCGATCGACAACAGGAAAAATCCCAATTCCTTTGCTCCAGCCTCCAGTCTGGTTCGCTCCTAAACTAGCCGCCGCTGGACAGACCGACACAACACTTCCTCATGCCCTCGTTAGAGGGTGATCGCCGGGCTTCAAGAGAATGGAAGGACAAGAAGATGAAGATCCAACCCTGGGTGTAGCCTGCGTGGGAGGCAGCAGCGGCAACACGGGTATGGCATCGAGCTTGTGCAAACGGACAGTCGCATCTTGCAAGAGCGGCATGCGCAACGAGTAGGTATATCACATCCCTGATTATATCTAATTCAACTGTTCAATTTCTGGCCAATAGTTAAACCTGATGGTGTTGTAAAAATCGCTTGTATGTAGGGAATCTATGAGAAAATGAAACCAATTTCTGCTTATTTTATAACTCCCCAATCAATACTGAACTGACTGAATCTGATGTATCTAATCAAGTTTCCGGTGCAAACATACAAGCTCATGTTGTTCTTGAGCCTAAAGTGCCTAATGAACAGACTACTAATGAAGGATTTGATGCAAACATTTTACATGCTCCTGGTGATGAACATATAGTGTCTAATGAGGGATCTAATGCAAGCATTTTGCAAGCTCCCATTGAAGGATTTAGTGTCTAATGGTGATCCGCTATGTTGAGAGAGACATAGAGATTTGCAGGCATTGATGGCAAGAAAATTATAGTACATTTTCATGCCTTAAGGAAACATCGAAGCCATCTACCAGAAAGTCCCCATATCATGAGAATGTAGCATAAATACTTTTCTAATCTGTTGTTTGAAACTATTGGCATACTTGTGCAGGATAGATATATTGATATGCAGTTTGCCACTAGTTATAGGTGCAATTACACTTCAATATTTGCAGCCAGAGAATGAATAATTCAAGCAGGTACAGACCATGTTAGTAGTCCTCGTACACCATGTTGCATTTTGTGTTTTTTGGTGCTTGCATCATTTAGTGTTTTATAATCTGAACTACTTTGGATCATTAGCTGGTTTTCAAAGTGCATGTAGCTTCACATTTCTCAAGTTATGTTGATTTCCGGAGTGCAAGTGCCTTCATATTTTTTAAGTTAAATGTTCACCCCTACTAACTTGAATTCGTGGATCCGCCACTGCACACAAATCATACACACAGGCCAGTATGAATTAAATGAAATGCAGGGACTTACGCTAGCTCATTGTACAGGCTCACTGTAGCTCTACTTGCGCTTGGGATGTTCCATGTACAAGTCCATGTTACGACTTGCTTGGATGTGCAGGCCTTGTGCTCCTTGCATCCCCCTCTGCATTTTTGACACGACGAATGGTTGATCAAATAAGAGGAATTGACCTTGCTGTTGTACCGGGGGACAAATACTTACAAGGTTATACGGGTGTGCAGGATGTGTACCAAATCCCGTAGTGCCGTCATGCTTCGCTAAAAATGGTTTTCCTTATTTCAGATCATATCTCCAGAAGAAACAAGAGTTAAAGTTAGAGTTGCATAGGCGTGTAAGCTAAGAGAGCAGTGAAAGGATATCCAAACATCATCGGAATAGTGCACAAGGGAGTGATGTGTGGATACCTAGTTCGGGCCGGCAGTTGGGCATGCTCTCCTAGCTAGAGTCCGGGGCACTTCAGAGCCGTTGAGGGTGATGCGCTGATGTTGGCTGGCTGCAAACGGATGTAGATCTTGTGTGGCAGTGGAGCACTACGATGAGGTGGACGAGACCGTTGGTGAAGACCCAACTGCCTCGGGGGCGGAAGTGCGACGATGTGCTCGGTGAAGTAGCCCCGGTGAGGTGGGAGACAGCATTGGTGAAGCGCACCTGATGCGGTGGAAGTCAGTGTCTGTGAGGCATGTCAGTTGTGGCGGCCGACGTTGTCGGTGGACCACCCAATGCGGTGGACGAGGGCGTAGATGAGGTAGCTCTGGTGAGATGGTAAAGTGCGACCGTCGTCTTCGTCATCGTCTTTGGCACAGAGGTGGGAAAAGAGACGAGACGAGGAGTGATTCGAACTTTGCTTGCATTGGCGGCGAATTAGGGATTTCAGCAATCTGGGCACGGAAGGGGATGGTGGAGAAGGGAGATTTTGCCGAGCTGGAATTGGGGCCGCCAGATATTTCAATCCGAAACGTGGAAGCACGAACTTATTTTGTCGTCATTCTTTTTTTTGGGGGGGGGAGGGAGGGAGGGGGTGGGTGGCTGGGTGCTAAACGTCCGTACGACACACATGACCACCATGACACAACCTTGGTCTTCCTGGTGCGCCTACATTTGAGAATGCAAACAAATCTTCTTCCATTTGCAAACGAATATGTATGTATTACCATGCCCATGTTTTCCTTGCAAATAATTAGTCATTCGAAATGAGATCCTATAAATTAATTAATGAGGAGTTATTTGAAAAAAATCAAAATAGTATCCACGCTAACATGGATTAGAGTGTGTGTCATATAATTAGTTATTTGAATTAGAGTGTGTGTCACATAGCAATCTCCAATTCTGACGTGGATTTCGCATTTCACGGTATCCACACTACTTTTTTAATACAAATTCATATGTATATGATGAACACCATGGTAGTGAGAAAACTTTGGATGGATTCAAACATATGACCTATAAAATAGCACAACAATCGAGTCAATGTCAACTTTTCCAAACCTAGTATGGCAGGAATTCGAAATAATTACCCATATGCATGGTCCTCAGTTCAAATCTTACAATGTACACCGAATTGAAACATCGATATTAAGTCCCGTACTATCTACATTCAAATGTTGTTTTTAGCCCCCCCCCCTCGGCACACAAGCTACATACTTCCTATATCGGCCAATCTTCCTCTCTTAACCACCTTAGGAAGCTATCAGTTTCTGACACACGTTCATTCTTTCCCTACATGTTTCGATCTCTAACTCTCTCAACTACACAACCCCCCTTTTCCACTCTGTTACCAAATGTATTTACCTCACACACCCGCCATTGCACCCCATGCCGAGATCTCTCTCTCTCCCTACCACCCTCTCTCGCTAGATACACGCGTTGCCTATCTAGCCCCCAACCTCTCATGCGCACGCATGCACGTTGTCTATCTAGGTCACTCCCTCGAGACTGTCTCACTCTTTCTTCCGCACGGCGGCCTACACTCGCTCAACCTCGCTCTCTTTATCTGAGTCTCGATTAATCTCGTTTTCTTTCACACACAAATGATATATCTCCCTGTTCGGGCCTCGATCGACACACTCTATACTCTCTCACGCAAATTGTCTATCTAGGTCCGTCCATCCAAGCCGCCTCCACTCTTTCGACCTCATGGAGGGCTACGCTCGCTCAATCTCTCTCTCTCTCCCTCCCTCTCTCTCTCTCTCTTTGTACATCTCGATTGACCTTGCTCTTTCTCGGACACAAACGATATATCTCCATGTTTGAGCCCATTTCAACATATTCATATTGTATACTCTCTCACGCACATTGTCTATCTAAGTCACTCTCTCCAACCCGTCTCACTCTTTCGATCGCATGACGACCCACACTCGCTCAATCTCTCTCCCTTTATATATGTAATCGATTGACCTTGCTTCATCCCACGCACAAAATATATTGTAACGCCCTCGATGCGACTATATCTCCCACGTGTTGAAGCACGACTTAGAGGCATAACCGCATTGAAAGCAATGTCGCAAGTGAGGTAATCATCACAACAACCGATGTAATAAATAAGGGATAAGATACATAGTTGGCTTACACTCGCCACGTCACACAAATAGCATAAATAAATCATTACATTCATCCAAATACACTCAAGGTCCGACTACGGAACCAAAATGAAGATAAACCCCAAATGCAAGATAGTCCCTGATCGCCCCAACTGGGCACCACTACTGATCATCTGGGAAAGACACGTAGTATCGTCCTGAGTCCTCATCGAACTCCCACTTGAGCTCAGTTGAATCACCTGGAGCGGTATCATCGGTCCCTGCATCTGGTTTTGGAAGTAATCTGTGAGTCACGGGGACTCAGCAATCGCACAACCCTCGCGATCAAGACTATTTAAGCTTATAGGAAGGGTAAAAGTATGAGGTGGAGCTGCGGCAAGCGACTAGCATATATGGTGGCTAACATACACAAAAGAGAGCGAGAAGAGGAGGCAAAGGCATGGTCGATGAACTATGATCAAGAAGTGATCCTAGAACAACCTATGTTCAAGCATAACTCCAACACCGTGTTCTCTTCCCGGACTCCGCCGAAAAGAGACCATCACGGCCACACACTCAGTTGATTCATTTTAATTAAGGTAATCTTTAGGTTCTCTACAACCGGACATTAACAAATTCCCATCTGCCCATAACCGCGGGCACGGCATTCGAAAGATCAAATCCCTGCAGGGGAGTCCCAACTTAGCCCTTCACAAGCTCTCATGGTCAACGAAGGATATTCCTTCTCCCAAGACAATCCGATCAGACTCAGAATCTCGGTTACGAGACATCTCGACAATGGTAAAACTAAACCAGCAAAGCCACACGAATGTGCCGACAAATCCCGATAGGAGCTGCACATATCTCGTTCTCAGGGCACACCGGATTGTCCAAGGTTCCGGTAGGCCAGCCCAGAGTTGCCCCTGGTGGCCACCGGCAGCTGACAGGTTGGACCAACACTCAGAGGAGCACTGGCCCGGTGGTTTAAATAAAGATGACCCTTGAGTCCACGGAACCCAAGGGAAAAAGAGGCTAGGTGGCAAATGGTAAAACCAATGTTGGGCATTGTTGGAGGAGTTTTATTCAAGGCGAGCTATCAAGGGGTTCCCATTATAACCCAACCGTGTAAGGAACGCAAAATCAAGGAACATAACACTGGTATGACGGAAACTAGGGCGGCAAGAGTGGAACAAAACACCAGGCATAAGGCCGAGCCTTCCACCCTTTACCAAGTGTATAGATGCATTAAAGTAAACAAGATATTAATAATGATATCCCAATAATAACCATGTTCCACTAGCAACGCTATAAGAGGGGCTGAGCAAAACGGTAACATAACCAAGCAACAGTTTGCTAGGACAAGGTGGGTTAGAGGTTTGACATGGCAATATGGGAGGCATGATAAGCAAGTGGTAGGTATCATAGCATAGGCATAGCAAAAGAGCGAGCATGTAGCAAGCAAAGATAGAAGTGATTTCGAGGGTATGGTCATCTTGCCTGCAAAGTTCTCCAAGTTGACTTGATCCTCGTAAGCGTACTCAACGGGCTCCTCGATCACGTACTCATCTCCTGGCTCTACCCAAGCAAGAACAACAAGCAAAGGGAGACATAATCAACCACGTGCAATGCACAAACAACATGATGCAAAACATGTCATGATATGCGGGATGCGATATGCGATGCATATGCATGATTTGGAAAGGAATTATTGAACCTGGCCTCAACTTGGAAAACCAAGAGTGCCACTGGAAAAAGGAGTTGATTTCGGTCGAAATCGATATAAAGATCACCGGAATCGGATGCACGGTTTGGAAATGGCAAGCAAAACAAATATGGCACCGGTCTGCGATTAACAGCACGAGGCCATCTAAATGCATCAAGAACAACATGCTACAACACTCTAACATAGCAACAAAATACATGGCAGGGATCCACTCATGATGCTTGACAAAAGATGAACACTAAGCTATAGCTAATTCACTCAATAGCCGGTTCAAACAAGCATGACAAAAGTGCAAAAGATATCAGGTTTCAGACTTAGTGAAATTAACAGCATGTCAGGAATTTAACATCAGGAAGCAATGTTTAGAGCACGATAACTACATGCTCCAGGGACATATCATGGCAAAGCAAGGCATGGCATGAAGCTACTCAAAGCATACAACAAAAGTCCCTTACTGACCATAAGCCAAAAGGGATCAGAAAATACAATTGCAACCACGTGAACATAGCAATTATCGTTAACAGATTCAGACTTGGTGAAAAACTGGAACATGGCAAAACAGATATCAAGTAGGCATGTTTACGAGCTCGAAGCACTCACCACAAGGCATTGCATGACAAACTAAGCATACACCCAGCAAGTAGACATGGCATAAAAGCTAAACATGGAAAGAACAACAACATAGCATGCACGGATCAACTACAACAAGCTCGGCAAAATTGCTAAACATGTTAACAATCTGCCTGGAACATTTTATAGCAAAAGTAGAGCTTGATTGACTCAAGCTAGGTTGCTCCATAAATGCAAACAAATACATGGATGGATATAGCACCACAATACCTATAAAACATCCTTACTGATCATGCTCAAAAGAGGCATAGATCACTTGGTAGCAACATGAACATATGGCATAAAAATTACAGCAGGGCAATGACTTAGAATATTTCTAAGTCCCTGAAATCAGCAACATTAAGTAAGCTACTTTGCATGCTTGTGCTAGTCACCAAAGAGATCACAAAAGTATATGGCATACACCCCTGTAAAGATAACATGGCATACTTCAAAACATATGTAGAGCTCAAGATCATAGCATGCACACATTAATCATGGCAAAAATGACAAAAGTGCATATGCTGATAATAATCTGAAACTAACATCACATAGCCCTCTTCCAACAGCATTTCAGGCATCAAGATGAGCTCAAACTAAAATGATGCAATGAGATGAAATGGAGTACTCGTCGAGACGAACATTTCGATATGCTACACGTGCAAATCGGAGTCACGGTGATGAAGTTATGATGCGTCAAAATATGCAAAAAATTAGGGTTTCGGGGAGAAAAAGTCAACCGATCCAAATGGATCTGGATCTGGGCACTGTAGCGGTGCGGCGCCCGAGGTTCGCCGGAACGGAGAGTTCGCCGGAGTGGGAATTGGGACGCCGGAGTCGTCGAGGACGAGGCGGGGTGGCCGGATCCGGGCTTGGGGACGGCGGAGGAGCTCGCCGGAGCTCCGTGCGGCGAGGTTGGCGCGGCGACCGAGGCGGAGGAGCGGGGTGGTGCCTCGCCGGAGCGGCGAGGCCGACAATGGCGCGCGGCGGCCGAGGCGGACTCCGGGCGGCGGTGCGGACTTGCGGGCGGCGGGGCGGACGAGGCGAGCGGCGCGCCCCCGATGGGCTTGGAGGGCCCGGTGCGGGCTTGTCCGGGCCGGCGGCGGGAGAGAGGAGGCGGCGATAGGTGGCGCTTCCTGATTGGCGGCAGCGACCTGTCCGGCCAGAAACGGACGTGTCTGGCGCGGCGGGGTAGATTTTCTAGGGTTTCGAGGGAGAAGATCCGTGATCTGAAATGGGGGTTCTATTTATAGAGGTAGGAGGAGCTAGGAGACTCCAAATTGAGGACGGTTTGTGGCCACGCGATCGTGATCGAACGACCTAGGTGATGGAGGAGGTTTAGGTGGGTTTTGGGCCACTTTGGAGGGGTGTTGGGCTGCAACACACACGGGGCCTTTTCGGTCCCTCGGTTAACCGTTGGAGTATCAAACGAAGTCCAAATGGCACGAAACTTGATAGACGGTCTACGGTAGTAAACCAAGGCCGCATGGCAAGTCTCGGTCCAATCCGAAAACGTTTAACACCAGCACACGAAAAGAGGTAGAAAGGGACACCGGAGGACATATGAGCGCGGGAATGCAAAACGGACAACAGGGAAAATGCTCGGATGCATGAGACGAACACGTATGCAAATGCAATGCACATGATGACATGATATGAGATGCATGACAAAGACACAAACACACGGAGGCAAAACCCGACAACGAGGAAATAAAATAACTTACTGCCTGAAACGGCAAGAGTTGGAATACAAATGTGGCAGGTTACATACGGGGTGTTACATATATCTACATGTCTGTGACTGGATCATCTCTCAAGCTCTATCTTACAGCCCTCACCCTTCCCAAAAGCTCAATCCGACAATATCTCTCTAGAGCATATATATCTTTTCAATGAATGTCGGACCACACTCACTTTGTCTCTCTATCTACATGTCTCTTGATTGACCTCGCTTTCTCACATCATATCTTCCACACATTGAAGCTACCTCTCCATCCCTCGCAAAGCCGGAGCTATTTACATTGCGAGGGGGACTCCAACCTTGGATTAATTTGTGTAGGCATTTATTCCGAGGGTTTAGATTATATTTTCTCAGTATTTGGCCCACAACTACACCGAACACCGTTGCAACCCCCACACCTCCCCCAATTGATTTCCCTCTGGCTCGGTCATCGCTCTCTTGCACGTCCTTTCTCGCCTTCAACATAGCACCATGCTATTATTGCAAAAAACTTTGTTGTTCTCTTTAAATATTACAAATAAGCTACAAAACTACACACCGATAGTCCACCTGGAATGGAACAAATTTCGACCCACAAATTAAAGTGCTACAAACTACACACCAAGGGGCCCACCTATCATGGAACAAATTTGGACCCATATACAAATTAATAAATAAAGGACGAGGATCGAACATGCGACCAGGTCCTTCAAGCCGCACGTCAATAGGCAACATACGTAGAACATCAATGTTTGTTGTACCCCCTTTGTTCATACAATGTTTTTATATTACCACAGCCTATTTAATGGATAACATGTAATATTATTTTTAGTACATTAGTGGGACCGGCTCGTTAGCACGTACTATTCACCTTCACTTACTGGTGGGTTCCATGTGTGCTCTCTCTCCTCCCCTTCTGCATTTAGACGCACGGGCAAACACGAAGAACTCGCGGGCGATGTTGCCGTTGACCATATCAGGACGCGTTCACAAGTTACGGCACTAGTTTCACGTACTAGTAGTACTAGTCAATGTGTACGTGCAATGCATGTTAATTTGGAAGTATATTAAGTGCATGCGAATATTAAGTAGGATATAATTTGCTTGTTATTATGTGATTAGCACTATTTTTGGCATGAAATTAACTGCACGCTAAGCCTGTTCAGCGCTCGACATTGAGGTAGTCTAGGTCGTTGGATGAGAAGGAATACATGTAGCTTGAAGATGTTTTATTTTAAATTTGATACGGCTCTAGTAGAACATTCAATTGATCAAACCATAGATTTCATCCAGTCTGACTCCGACTTTACATTCATAAGACGATCGATCTAAAATAAACGGAAATGATAAACTTTCGGATTTTAAGCATGGCAATCCGGACGTTTTTCATGGCAAATTTAGATTACACGGCGGCGGCGGGGGCGTCTTGCAGTGGGAAGCGGATCCTCTGTCATTTTCTTTGTGTCGTCGGGCCACCGACCGACTGCGACGGCGGTGTCTTGCACCGTTGTCGGTGTACTCCTGGACGTTGGCCCTAGCTTCAAGGAAGGCCAGAATGTTCTGGACTACGGTCTCCAGGAGCGAGTCAACTGGCGGGAGGAGGCGACTGGCATTGGTGCAAGGAAGCGGTCGACGGCGGCCATCCATTCCACTGAGGAGGGCACTGGCACCTGCGCGGGGACATGCGCTGGCAACAGCGTAGCGGAGACACTCATGTGCACGGGCACCGGCACGGGCGCGCACGTCAGTGCACGCGCAGGCGCATGCGCTGGCAGGTGCACAGGCGTGCGCGTCAGTGCACGCGCAGATGCATGCGCTGGCAGGTGCACGGGCACGTGAAAGTCGGCGGGGACCTCGTTGAACCCTGTCGCATCAAGCTCGGCGACAATGTGCGGCTCCCAGCCCATCAATGCCACGAGGATGGGCGCTGGTGCAGTTAGGGCGATGGGAGCCGGAACGGGAGCGGGGACAGGCGCGGGGTCTTCCCGCAAGGCCGATTCAAGCTCGTATCAAAGCTGCTTATGTTCTTCAGACTCCGGCTGGGTGTCTTCCTCAGGAAACCGGAAGATTAAGGGCAGACCATCATGATGCGGCAGGGCGTACGATTAGGTCAGGCTGGACGGAGGTAGACGACAGGAGAATCGGAGAGGAAGAGAGATGATTGTAGCGATACCGGGTAGTGCGGGGTTGATTTTAAACTGCAGCTCCGACGACATTAAAAGTGGGAGCAGTTGGGATGAAGGTGGGCGGCGGAGCCTGGTCAAAGGGCCCGCCTCCCTGTCAGCCAGCGCAGCGGTCTGCTCGCATGCCTCCCTGTCAGCCAGCGTAGCGGTCTGCTCGCACGCCTCCCGTCGACTCACACACTTGCTCGGACAGCACCTGCCGATGAGAAGCGGGACTCGTGGCGGCACGTAAACACCCACGATTTCAATAGTGAAAGCGTTCGCCTTAACGTGACATGTCTTTGTTCCAAAATAACTTGGCTCTTCATTTGTGCAACTTCTCATAAGCAGCTTGTCTCAAATTGAAGAAAAAAATCATGTAGGAATATTGTGCCATATCACGTGACCATGCTCAGTTTCATGAATTTCTGGTCACTTTTGGATTTTCTGAAATTTAAAAGCCAGGATTCAAAACAATATCATAACCTGCATCATGCAATAAATTTTCAAGCGATACATCTTTCCTGTTGTATTTCTTAAGAAAGGATTTGGTCAAACAATTTGCTTAATTAGACTTCAGACAAGTTATATATGCAGAGTAAAAGGATAATCCCTCCGTACCAGTGCATTGCCTGATATATTAGTACTAGGCACGAACAAACGGGCTCAATTTTGTGCTCATCCTGGTGTATTACTCCTATTAGTACTAGGCAATGTAGTTGACGGGTAACCTTGGGTAGAGGCGACTAAGGGAATTGAACCATGCTCGGCATGGTAGGTAATGTTGTCTAGTTACTAAAGAATCCCTCCACTGTTCATCGGTAGTCATTATGGACTGGGGACATGAGGGGAATTTCCTAGGGCTGGAATTCTAGCTGCCAAATATTTCGACTCGAAACACGGAGGCTCGACTGGTTGGGGTTGGCTAATGCCGTACCACGCACGCCACCAGAAGCACACGATCCCCTTTTTTAGGATCAACACGATCCAAGGTCTGGCTGGTACACCATTGGGTCCTACCATTCGAGAATACGAAAGGAATCTTTTATATTGCTGAACGAATCTATGTGTATTACAATGCCCGTATTTTCCTTGCAAATAGTAATCTCAACGTGGTAATTGATTTATGACGAGTTCTTGAATTAGAGTGAGTTTGTGATATAGTGATCTCAACATGGATTCACTACAAAAAAAGACACTTTCGTGATGATACGTGTTTGCCACAGTAGGTCACGTTTTCTGTCATGCATGTACATCCATGGCAATTTTATGACAGAATCAAGATAGTCATACCTGTGCTGTCGTAGAAGTGTTCCATGACATTACCAAAATTATCATCACGGAAGTGTCCACTTCCATGACGATAAATCGTGGGTCATAGCAGTGCTTTTGTCAAGGGTGACTGACATGTGGCATCGACCGTGACGGGTCGCTGTTAAGCTATCGGGTCCGGTTTTGGATCCAATAACCCATTAACAACTCGGACCAATGGGGATTTTCCATGTGTAAAATTCTCATTGGCCGGAGGAAACACGTGTTGGCTCAATGTTCGGACATATGTCATCCACTCATTGGACATAAGGCTCCTATGATACGTCGACACGTGGCACGGCCCAACATAGGCCCATTTCGGTGAAAAGGTCGGCCCAGCTAAAGGTCCACCATGTTTTTCAGACACTAGTGGGCTGTCCCGTTAACAGCCTTCCATCTTTTGGGCCAAATTGAGGCCCATAGCAGATCAGGCCCGTTCACATCCTGCCATGTTTTGGGCCAAATTATGGCCCATATCGGATTAGGCCCGTTAACAGGACATTGTTCTTTTGGGCCCATTCTAAGACATGTTTGTATTTCAGCCTGTTAAATGCCCGTTAACCAGTTCGACCCGATAATAGTTTTGGTCTGTTAGCGGCCCGTGGTGCATCTGGGACGTTGTCGGCCCGGTTTAACTTTAGGCCCTTTAATGGCCCATGCAGAAACTGGGCTATTTCTTGGCCGAAGTAACTTCAGGCCTCTTAACGGCCCGTAGTCTTCGTGGATAAATTTTAGCCCAACAGGCCTATCGGCCTGTTAATGGCCCGTGGAATAGTTGGGCCTAATTACAGCCTGCGTTGAATCAGGCCTGCTTACAGCCCATCTAATAATGGCCCATGAAACTTTTGGGCCTATGTCCCGCATGGATACCGGCCTGCTTAAAGCCCATAATTTTATGGGGCCAAACTGGCCCGAGATATATTTTGGCATGTCTCGTCCTATTTGGGCCAAACATGGGCCTTAGGCAGTTTCGGCCTGTATTGGCCCGTGAATTTTCTGGCCCAACACTGGCCCAATCTAGGTTTTAGCCTGTTAAAAGCCCATGGTATTCTCTGGCCCAGCTGGCTAGAACTTTACTCAGCCTATTAAAGGTGGGAAACTACTAGAGGTTTAGACCCACTGATGGCCCAAGATGATTATAGGCCCACGTTTTGGCCCATATGAGTAACGGGCCGGCCTGAAGACCGACAACACTGAGATCCACTGAACCTTTCGGCCCAAAGTACAGCATACCGGCCAAAGAATAAACCTAGACTATACAATAAAGAAATTACGGCATACTACATCCACTAGGAATCAAAGTTCGCTACCGATGATAATAAAGCGCAACGTGACCGCAGATTACATACACTAGGCATCAAAGGTCACTACCAGTGCATATAAACGCGCTGACAAAAGAATATACAAAACTGAGTGCACTTCATAAGGCACTAGGCCTTTACAGGACGGGCCCCGCAAGCAGCTGAAAAAGCTGATGAGACCTCAGTTGTGTCAACGATAGATGCTCCATCCCTAGCTATATGGCACGATAGTGCGCACGACAGTCCTCTAACATCTTCATTGCATCTTTGACTTCAAGTCGGAGCTGAGCTGAAGCAAGCCTTTCCGCTTTAAGTCGAGACTGAAGAAGTCGAACTGATTGAGGCAGCGACTGCACAGAGGTTGTCTCACACCTGCTGGTGGGTAGCTTCAACTCACTGTCTTCATCAAGACATGGCCTTGGGGTCATCTCGCTGTCCTCAAGCTGGTTTGGCTCACTATCTTCCCTAAAGTTCTACCTGGCGTAAGAGATACGACTCTGAAAGAGAAACAAGGAGACACGTAACAGGTTTCACAATTATATAAGAAAATAAATGGATCTGTTCTGCATAAGGAACATGTTTTTACAACTACAATTTAAAACTGGTAGTTGTTGCAAACATCCAATCAGATGTAAATAGCAAAGTAAACAACAGTGGAGGAAATGATGCCTATCCAACTCTATACTAGAACAAAGTTTGAAGGCTTGAGAAGGATGAACTTACATTACATGTTAACACGGGCTGGACAAAGCCCATCTCCATGTTGATGGAAGGATAATTTAATAAATTCCCCAAAAAAATTCTTTATAAGCATTGCCATTTTTCTACATTTTACAAAGAGTAAATATAGATCAAATAATATTGGAAGAAACAGAGGATAATGAAGCTCACGTGCATACTGATGATACATAATCAAATAGCAATTAATTAAGTACAGGGTTACAAGGCAAAAGGTACTAACAAGAGGAATGCAGACATCAACATGTGCAGTGGCATTGGCTTTATTCAACATTTTGGTAAGAGTAAATGTAGATATGATAATTAGGAGAAAGTGGAGGGCAGGGCAGATAAGATGCAGAGTAATGCTAGACAATCAACTATTTCGTGATGTAAGTACAGTAATACCACCATCGTCCGTTATTACTTCTCGCTCAAATGGATGTATCTAGCACTATTAAGTTCTAAATACATCCAATTGATCAACAATTAATTCGATACAGAGGGAGTACATGACAATAGGTACATACATGAGCAATCCAAAACTTCATAACCTTTGTGTTAATTCTACATTTATCTAAGAGTAAATATAGATTTTATAATTTCAAGCAAAGGGAGGATAAAGAAGCGAACATTTACAGTGATGCTACATATTCAAACAGCAATGAGTGTATGTATGCTGACAAAGGGCAAGAGGTACTGACAAGAGGAATGCAGAGCCCAGTATAGTTGTGAGATCCTATGATCCTTTGAGCAAGGAGCTTCATCTGAAATCAGTTTTCATACAAGAGAGAAGGTAAGGCAAATGCAGAAATTTAGGAGTTCAAATTTTGAATTGATATCATAGACAGTACCTGACATTGGGCTGTCAGCGGTTCTAATAGGGGTTTGGCCAGTGGAGTAGGGGTAGAGTGTGGTATAGTTGGGCCAGTGTTTTTTGTGGCTACTGATCTATCTGATTTATCAGGTATCACTACCTTTTCCAAATACCTAATTTGTACTCCTTGAGGATCTGCACTCACCCTCTTACTTTTGGACATCTATTACAAAAGAACAAAATTTGACTGGAAGAACATAGTATGATGACACATGGAATAGGTACATAAAATGGATAGGTATGGCCTATACTCATATATGATGCTTAAACTAAGAAGATGGTGTAACAATGTAGAAGTAATGCAAGAGGTCAGATGCAAAATATGTGCGACCAATACAACCTTGCCAAGTTAGAGCAAGCACCTTGATGGGTGAATAAGATAGGCCATCCTCCACCATGCCAGGTTTGTTAGACAGTGGATTGTTCTGCAATATTCCTCTCGTGCGCCCATTCTCATATTCATTTTGACAATGTTCGGTACCTGACATGCATGAAAACATAAACACAAGTGAGATTATCTTTGTAATGCAGAAGTGATTCTAATCCAATACTGCCTCCCTATAAACCCCTTTGTGCATTAATATAATGTGGCCTACTACTCAAAATATGAGAGCTCCAGAAGTGATGATACTTCGCAGATGACAGCTTCAACATATTGTAAAGAAGAACAAGTCGACCTGACCTGACAGATTCATAATATACTAAGGGAGAACAACTCGACCTGACCAGTCGACTGCAAATGTCTCTGCTACTCTTCCCAACAAGGAACATACTTATTAAAGAAGAGAAGAGGATCATCTTAAAGAAGAGCAGAAGAGCAAGTAGATTGAAGATATTACAAGGCTTTCTATACAATGTTGGTTGCCCACCCATGATGAACCAGAGCGCACAGAGAAATAGTATTCCTTCCGGTCTCTCCATATGTGGCTCACATGCATTTCGAAACTAAAGTAGGAACATTAAGCTGACCAATTAAACATCTCTCAGTTTTACTAATATCAGCATAATATCATATTTGAATTTGTACAACTATGCTTATTTAGCTCGATGGGTGGAGAAGTGCTATTACGACACGAACCACGTAGGCTGATCATGGTCATCATAAAATGGGGAAACCGTAAGCATGATGAGTATAGTGTTGACCGTGGCAGTGGGATGGTAGATCTAAAGCTGCATACCGCGCAAAGGGTAGTTAGCAACCGACCTTTGCTTTGAAATAACAACTAAGATTTGGTATGGACAAGAAAGTACAGTCAACGAGTGACAAAGAAATGCAATTCTTCTATCTCTCTATATGTCGCAACCTGCATTTGGAAACTCAAGTGGGACCTTTAGCTAACCAATTAAATGTTTCTGTTAACAAATATCAGTATCATATCACAATCGTATTTGAACAACTAAGCCCTGTATTGTTCAGCTTGATGGGTGGAATCATGCTAGTATGACAGAAAGCACCTACGTAGATCATAGTAGAGTAGATAAAAGGGGAAAACCCTAAGCATCAAGAGTAAAATTAGGAAAGTGGAACTAGCTGGACTAGTGGGTGGCGCACATGCTTTTTGAAATGAATATATGAACATTAGGTGACCAATTAAACGTTCTCTGTTTTATTAATATGAGCATCATATCAGGTTCGTATTTCAACACCTAAGCTTTGGAATTATGAGTGTCATGTTGTTTTGCTTGATGGGTTGAGGTCTTGAGGAGCAGTGCTAGCACAACATGAAGCACCTACGATGATGGTAGTGAATATAAAGGGGGGAAACCACAAGCTTTACGAGTATAGTGATCGTGCCATGGCAGATCTGAAGGTGCAAACCGGACAAAGCTATTTTGCAACCAATGTTTGCTTACAACTAGCCACTACGATTTGGTATGGACAAGAAAAGTACAGTAAACAATTTACAATCTATTTTCTGGGTGAGATCAATTACTTAAGCACATATGGAAGAGTTCCACCTCTCTTGTGACACCGTGTAGGCCCCTACTGATACGTTGAGGGTGCTGCGGGTGCGATGGCTGTCGGCGGCGGGGAAGAAGACTTTAGACGGCAGACGGCTGGTTCAGGGGATAAATCCTGTTGTCGTGGACGAGGCGGTCGTAGGAGAGGCAACAGCGAGGTGGACGATGGCGCTGATGAAGCGAGAGGACGCGATGAAAGGATCCTGGTCCGACGCCGTGGATGAGAGACGTGCATCTCTTGCAGTGGACGACGGGGTAGCGGCTCCGGAAAGGTGGAGGATGGGGTGGTGGACGGAGGAGGCTGGCCGCAGTGGGGAGGTTGTTGTGGCGCCGACGGTGTATGAATGGGGAAATGGAGGGGGAGGGGGATCTCAAACTTCGGGACGCGCTTGTCTGAAATGTGGGAAAGTTATGAACTTATCCCCCGTTTAAACTTTCGGACATCACGTCGGTTGGGGATAGGACGGTAATCTCGCATCTCCCAAATATTTCCCGGTACTGATTTAGGGCGAGGAGAGGGTGTTTTTCCGCCCACGGTTGGCACCCATGGTGTATGAACGGGGCTGACAGGTAGGGCGGTTGTGTCACGTCTGAGGGAAGTTACACATCTGCCCCTATTTAAAATATTTGCCTACATCGATTTCGGGCGAGGAGAGTTTTTTTGCCGCCCACCGTGTATGAATGGGGAAATGGAGGGAGAGACACATGTCTTTCAGACGAGCTTGAATCAAATGTGTTTTTCCGCCCATGTTTGGCGCCCACCGTGTTAGAATGGGCTCAGAGGTGGTCGTGTCACGTCTGATTGAAGTTACTAGTCTACCCCTATCGACGGCAGTGTAAATACGGTCGATAAGGATGTCAAAGTGTCAAGGGTAGACAGTAATTTCCATCTAGCAAACACTTGCTTCGGGCAGCCCACAAGTGATAGTGTGTGTTTAGCCGCTTCATTCAAAACTTGGGAGAATTAGCATTCACATTTTCCCTGGGCCCTGGCAAGTAAATTCAAATCCAATTTGTATTCGATTACGAATATCCACCGATAATTCTATGTTTTGTTATTTATTTCTTCAAAACCACAACACGGATTTATTCCACCTTTATATATGATTATGATTTAGAAATGTCGTGATCTTTGAATTTTGTAGGTTGGATACACTTTGAGTCAAACAGTTATTTCATCCAATACAATATGCTCACACGAAAAACATTTCGCCTTATGTCAATCATACAAGTACTGAGGATTACCTCGCCTAAAAAGTTCGGATCATTACAACACATGGACAACATAGGGGGTCTTACAACATAATCCATTCAGATACATGACACAACATGCAAGTACAATAATCTATTGAAAATTTCAACTGGTATCTAAAGAAGAACTGGGATTACCCTGGGCTTCAGATAGCAGAAACAGCAGGACCTCCTCCGTCTTCAAATGCAACATTCTTACTTCCTCCAATTATTGGGTTGCTTGCATAATGTGTGCAGCTAATTGCATAATTTCGAGCCTCAAGATCACAATTACCTCATTCATGGCAGCCACACCATCTCTTTCTGCCTCTAGTAGAGCCTCAAGAACTATAATATCTATGCTCAGACTGCTCTCCGACGGTGTTGCCTCTGAACTGCTACCATCTGGTAACATGGATGGCGCATTGCTTCCACAAATAGATTCCGGGGTTGTGTATTGTGTCCTAGTGTGAACGGCATCCTGAAAGGTTTCTGCTGGACATAAGTAAGAGATAGTTATCGCATGATTAAGGCAGTAAGCTTACATGGTAAATGACATACGAATTATTGCCGAGCATGGCAAGCTATATTTAAATGGTTCAAAGCAACATCAACCGAAAAGAAATTAAAATGGTAAGATGAAACTTGAAAGGGAGTGTACCACCGCCATATTTAAGTTGCCAAGGCATCTAAGCAGTTCAAATAATCTGAGAAAGCACTTAACAGTGTGGCCTCATATAAACTACGAAGACAGTCTTGTGATGAAGTTCATAGGAAAAGTTAAGGACTCAAATGAACTAGGCATGCATTTCTTTACGATGGTACAGCAGGCACTGCTGACATATTGGCCATCTTAGGTATAGCCTAACAAGTAACAAACAAGCATTCGAATCAAGCAATACAACAAAGCAGACAACTAAACTATTTGTAATTCTATCGAATTACAGGTTGAGGGCACAAGCCAAGAAAGCAGCCCACACGCATTACATTTCACATGTACTAAAACACACTGGCTTACCATATGTTGCTGTGAAGCCCTGCTGCTGTTGCAATGTTCTTTGAAGATATCGTTAGCATCCCGTGGGTGCAAATCTAGTTGTTGTAGTTTATTCTGCACCCTCTATTTAGGTAAAATTAATTTTAATCACATGCACTGCTTCGAATTGATCATCAATGGTTCATCTAAACTAATGAAAGAAGGGTGTGTGCTTACACGAAAATATATCTGCTTCACTATATTTTTATGCTTGTTTGAGGTGCCAGCCCCAAAAGAACAAATATTTTGCTTGATGGGGTTGGCAGCTCCATAATTAATCGTTACTTCTGAAGCATGTTACCCCAAACAAGTTGGAGTAGGCTAGATATGAAACCCTTTCACGAAGACTGGCTAGTTTTTAATTAGTCATGCAACTTGGGAAGATCAAGAACACACACAAAAGTAATGAACTGAGGCTTGGAGCAGTGATGTAATAGCTAGCATCAGAAAATGTAGGGTAAAATGAACAAAAAGCAGCGGAACCACATGCTAGTTTGCTGATGTGTAATTAAGCATAGAGAAAATGAAGCAGTCTAATGGAACCAACAGGTGGCATCAGAACAACACCGTTATCATAAATATAGCATGCAAGAAGTAAAATAGTAGGCAGTGATATCTAGGAAGTACAGTAATACTTAGGACAAAACTAAAACATATTAACTATATGTGCACTGGTATGTAATTTAGCAAATGTAACAGGTTCACTGCCAGAAGTATGGCCCTACAGGCGCAAGCAGAATAACACGTGTCATGAAAAATTGAATGATGCCTTGAAGATATTTAAAGGTGCAGTGCTTATGCTAAGAAAGTGAACGTAGGCGTCGGCCGTTGGATAATAGTAACTGATTCTCGGTGGCGTATGGGTATCGTTGTCATACTTGATAGCTAAGGATCGTCAATGGTGCTCGTGTTGCGGTTGAGTTTGGGCAGGCTGTCGCCGTCGCTGAAGCGGCTCCGGTACTTTGTTTGCGGCACCTGTCGACATAAAAGAAAGCTCATCTGTGGTAAGTGAACAGCTGCACGATAAAGAAGAGAAAAACGAAGGAGTACAAATCAAAATAACCTGATGAGGCTGCAGCGTTAGTAAAGCAGTGCCGGTGGAGTTGAATATGGCGTCCATGGAGTGGGTCCAGTGCAGTGGACGAAGGCTTCGGTGGGTGCAGTGTACAGTGCTTTCGGTGATGCGGATCTGTTGCGGCGGACGAGGGCTTGTATGAAGGGCCAGCGACGGGGCAGACGAGGGAGCGAGTGAAGGGCCTACACTGTGGTGGACGAGGGCACCGGTTAAGTAGATCCGGTGCGGTGGACCATGATGGCGGTCAAGGAGATTTGGAGTGGTGGACAAGCCAGTTGGTGAAGCGGCTCCGGTGAAGTGGTGAGTTGGCAGTTGAGGGTTCCAAGGTGCAGACGGTAGATCCGGCGGGGTGTGAGGTCCACCGCTGTGGCGGAGGACTAGATTCGGCGGCTCGCCGTGGTTGGGGGTCGGGGAGGGGAAGGGGAGGGGCTCAGGGGAAGAATGTTGGGGGCAAAGTGGGGAAAACAATTGAGTTACCAAAGAAGCCCTTTTCCGTTCATGTGGCAGGGTAAAACAGGAATATCGCAGGGCTAAACTTTCGGGCACGAGATATTTCGATGTGAGCGGGAAGTTTGAAAGATTTTGGCGTCTGAAATTATAAGTGTTTTTCTCTTGTACGACCGACTATGATATCATGGCCGAGAATTTATTTGTTTTGCACCCAAAAAAAGTGCAAGTTTTGAAAATCAATGTCTCCAACTCGAAACTTAGATTGCCCATTCAATTCAAATATGGATCATTGAGCTAGTACAAGTAAATACCATCATACGGTCCAATTCAAATGAAATTCCAAATGTGTTTATCCTAAATATGATGACAAAAGCAAAAATGCGTATGTGTATGAATAAAGTGGATGATTATAAAGTTTGAACATGCCCATATGTATATATCTCTAGGTTTGATATATGAATTTGGAATCACGAAATCCCGGCTTAAAAATGTACCTCCGTTTAAAGGAATTACAAAAGCTAATGATGGAGTCGAATTCCAAAATTCCAGTCTTAGGTTTGTAATTCTGGTACATCAAGGTATATCACGCATGTTCAAAAGTATCGTTATCTCATAGTCCAAACTGTGAAACAAATTGATCAACCATGAGTGCACACACTATTGACCATATATATATCCCAATTATGCTAAAGTCCCTCAAATATAGACACCTAACTCATTATCTGAAGCCAACCCCCCC
>NC_041380.1:300400426-300401194 GCF_002162155.2 Triticum dicoccoides | reverse complement strand
ACACGAACACACGAGCACATTAACACCCCCCTATCTTCTAAAGTCCGGACCCCAATATAGGTCACTTATCACTTTGTCTCTCGGGCATGCACACATCTCTTCCCGCACTCTCCAGGTCTCCTGGCATATCTCTTTCCCAAGCACACACACTATGTAGAGTGTATCTTTCTCATAAATACAAAATGTCGCCCCCAAACGTCTATCTCCCTAGTTATGTGGTTCTCGTACACTCACCTCACACACCACCCCCACTGCAAACAAGCACACTTTGTCTCCTTGTGCAACACTCTCCTCTTTCTATCTCTCCCACATGCGGACCCGCCCCAGCTCCTTCCCTATATACATATATGCCGTGACTCTTTCCATAGCTCCCTAATGTATCATCGTTCTCAATCTCGCACGTTGTTCTCTACACCATCTATTCTTGATCTCTCATGAAGTCCCTATCACACACACGATTACTCGCTTCCCTTGCGTCTCCGTACATAGGCCAATCTTGAACAACATCAACATTGTCTCCCTATCTATACGCCACTTATGGACACAAATGACCCCTCTCCCCCCTCTTTTCCTCTCTCTCTCTCTCTCTCTCTCCTCTCTCTCTCTCTCTCTCTCTCTCTCTCTCGCTCTCACACCCCTCTCCCACACACACTCGATGTCTCTTCCAAATAGTCTAATCCCCGCCCGCACCCATGCTATCCCGCTACTACACATGCATTTGTCTCTCTTTGACACACATGTCACACCATTCCCCCTTCCCTTATACTA
>NC_041380.1:300334689-300399857 GCF_002162155.2 Triticum dicoccoides | reverse complement strand
GAAGTCCCTATCACACACACGATTACTCGCTTCCCTTGCGTCTCCGTACATAGGCCAATCTTGAACAACATCAACATTGTCTCCCTATCTATACGCCACTTATGGACACAAATGACCCCTCTCCCCCCTCTTTTCCTCTCTCTCTCTCTCTCTCTCTCCTCTCTCTCTCTCTCTCTCTCTCTCTCTCTCTCGCTCTCACACCCCTCTCCCACACACACTCGATGTCTCTTCCAAATAGTCTAATCCCCGCCCGCACCCATGCTATCCCGCTACTACACATGCATTTGTCTCTCTTTGACACACATGTCACACCATTCCCCCTTCCCTTATACTAGGTTTACATCGTTAGTGGTCTCTCTACTCCACATACACACACTCCCTCTCACACACAAACACACACAAACATGCACAAACACCCATCTAGCTATTTGGATCCTTCTTTTAAGACACACACCTTGCATATTCTCTATAGCTCTAGATATGCATATACCACCCCTCTAGCTCAGATGCACACCAAAATTCTCCATCTCTCTAACTCACACATCTCTCCCCATGCCCGCATGTGTATCTCACACACTCACTCTCTGATTATGTCTATGTGTCTCAACGTTACAAAACACAAAGCCCTATGTACATGTCTCTCTATACTCCACACACATAGACACAAAGAATATATTATCATTGCCTCAGTCTCTAGACATATCACACACACACACACACACTCTCTCTCTCTCTCTCTCTCTCTCTCTCTCTCGCAAACACGCTCAACAAGGGTTTTCGTGTGAATAACTTACCGTCTATTCATCAACAGTCGTGGCAGTACGGCGAACACGAGACGTGAAAAAGAATAAATCTACACGTGTGTAGATAACCTAGTATGACTACTAGGACTAGAGCAAGCCGAAAGCGCGTCGCCGTCACCCCCTCCTTATCGACGACGGGAAAACCTTTGTTTTACACAGTCGAGAAGTCACTGTGCTAAGGCCCCACTGAGTCGTTGAATAGAATGTAGATCCTAGTTTACGAAAACAAGCTAGTATCAATAATACATTTGTATCTCCATACTTATATTTATTATCTTATAAAAAACTGAGTTGGCGATGATGGTATGCATGCCATCTTGCAATACACCGTCCGATCTATATCTGATGGATGAAAATTAAACTAAAAGATACCCGCACCTCTCTCCACATTTGCGGACAAGGCCTTCCCTCGTTCATCCTTATCTCCAACAACCTCATTATTGAGCAATTAAAAAAGGAATCCTATGGAACAAACTGGCCTAGTGGCCGCTGCCGGCGTCGTCCATCCCCTTGCCTCCAATCAGTCCGACCACCAATCACCACCACACCCCACTACTCTGCACCTTATCTCCTCTTTCATGAGATATCATTAATTTTTACACATGGGATTACTCCTACATGGGTCGATCACAACAAGTGTTTTATAAAAATATGCACCTCGATGTTCCGTGCAATGCACGGACATCTTGCTAGTACTCCTACAAAAGACTAAGTTTGTGATGATGGTGTGTCTGCCATCCATCATTTCTGACCATTAGATCTACATCTAACGACTGTGAGGTAAGTTGTTGCCTTTTCTCACCAACATCCCACTTATCTACCAATTTGCAGAAAAAACCCATAATTAGTATCTTAAAACCAACCACACCCCTCCCTCACCTCACCAAAACAGCCCAAGGAATATTTTCTGATTGAAACATAATATATCTCTACTGATATCCACACTCTTGTAAAAAATCGAGTTGGTGATGATGGTATGCCTGCCATCCTGCAATATAGACCGTCCGATCTATATCTGACGGATAGAAAGCAAACTATGACAATTTTGCAAAAAGATACCCGCACCTCTCTCCACATTTGCAGATAAGGACTTCCCTCGTTCATCTTAGTCTCCCACGAGATAACCAGCTCGTATAAATGCATCTTGATGTTCCATGCAACGCATGGGCATCTTGCTAGTATGTATATCAAAATTAGAGTGTTTTGTATCAAGTTTGTGAATAAGTATTATTCTAATTATGATCCGTTGCAACGCACGTGAACATTGCTAGTATTTCCAACCATTCCAAAAAATGCTAGTATTTCCATAGTTTCGAGTTTCCAATCAAGATATTAGTCACCCATGGTTGATATTTACTTTCAATCACGTACACATAGGCACTATGTAACTAGCCTTGCTTATTGGCTTCCAAAGCTTAACTTTCACTCCTACTTACAATATGTAGAGTATTTAACAAAAAACTACCACTTACAACTAGCCCTAGGAAGAAACTTTTGTACAAAAAATAGCAAAAACATACCCAAAATTTCTTAATCCGTGCCAAAAACTACTACCTAGTGCCGATTAGGCTCGTTTAAACCCGTTTATGACAGGGTTGGCCCACACGTCCGTGCTGACGAGGCAACTTAAAACAACACATTTTGTTTGACCTTTGACATGGGGGACCCACATCTGACCTTCTATCCTGTTTTTCCTAAACATCAAATCATTATTTTTCCTGAACATTACTTCAAACAGTACTGACGCATGTTCGTCGATGGCGCTGGTGATGAGGGAGTTGGCCGCCGCTCCGGCGAATGGGCCGGACGCCACGCTGGCCTCCGCATAGGTTGGCAGGCTGGCCCGAGAGTAACACACACGCGAGCAAGCCGTTGCGCTGGCCTTCGCTCGAGCCAAATGGCAGGACTTAGTGCAACGCGAGCAAACCTTTGAGACATGCAACTCGATGGAGCTATCTTGGCTAGCTAGCAGCCGCCAGCGCCAGACGGAGCTGGCATCTGGGCTGCCGCAAGATGGGCTCCGCACCGCCGGCGGTTTTGACCTTGCCTTCTACCGGCGGCGGTAGCTGCATCCCATGACCGAGGATGACTAGGTGGATGTGCCGGAGGTAGAAGGTCACTCGAGGATTTTTGTGCAGACTGACATGTAGGTCCCAGAAGTCATAACACCTAACTTGCCGGTCGAATAGAAGGCGTTGACTTAAGGGGCGACATGGGTTGAAACATGCATATAACGGCACTTTGTAGAGTAGTCATTTCTTGGTAGGGCTGGTTGGTAAGGGCATGTAGTACAATGGTTGATAAGGTAGTCTTATCTTAAGTCTGCCACGTATGCAAGTGGTAGTAGTTTCTTGGCATTATTAGTGGTTTCTTCGCATTATTAGTGGTTTCTTGTAAGGAACAATGTACTACTAGCGACAAAAGGCGATTCTAGGTTGCGTTGTACTCCAACGAGTACTACTAGTGGCCGCGGGAGTGTATACCTCGTTTTGTGGGTTCGATCCCGGCCGAACGCACGGCTACCTTTTTTAAATAGTAACTTTGCTGTGAGCCAATATTGTAGTACACGGGTAGTTTGAGTTTTTAAGTCGAACGGACGTGTCGCACCACAATCTGGGTGCACAGGATAGCCCAGCCATGTGAACGGGTTTTCCTTCCCATCATCTTGTGGCTCGCGTGCTCTCCCTAGCCGCACCTTGCTTGCAAGCTTCCTCATTAGCTAGTAGCATATTTAAACTAGCGCCTCCCAATTAAGCCGAGGAGCTGGAAAAGCATGGCATGGCATTGGGAACTATGCAATATGGCTCTGTACGTGAAGTGCTAGTACTCTGTAGCTTGTGGCGTTGCACGCATGGACTTCACTCCATTATCGGCTCTATAAAAGAAATTCCTCTTGACGGGCTTATTTTTTCGAAACGGAGACAAAAGCTTTGCCTCATCTCATTCATAAAGAAGGAACTACTAACAAAGTTCGATGAGATCCATTACAACTCCACAAATGGAAGCGAAAAGCCTAGTCTCGCTGTATCAGATAACTCAAATGTTCTGCCCCCGCAGTAACCATCGCTGATAAACAGGCTACTAGTGTGTGCGTGAGAGGAGCGACTAAGTAGGCCACCTACGCGCTTGAATAGAGCACCGAGAGTACCCACTACGCAGGTGTACTTTCCCTGCATTAGTAGTACAATGATGGTTCTAGAGAACAGTACTACCCTCCACTTCCAATTGTAGCTCCTTGGCCATGAGATTAATAGTTCAAAACGGGTGCACTATACTAGAAGCACAATACATCACACTACTAGTTGAGAAACTTGTACTAGTACTTCTACAGTAGGAGTACGTAAACAATAGCCTCACCCCTTCGCTAAGGAACGATCGAGGAGCTACAGTTGGAAGGGACGAGGCCCTGCGGTTACTACGCTCTTATCTCCTCCTTGCTAGTTCCCCTCCCCCCGAAGAGAAGGCAGTTCGTCGCAGCTCCCATGGATTTGCCAGGCGGTTCTCCTGCTCGTCGGGGCTGGGAGACCTTGGACGATGATCCTCTAGGAGAAATCGCACGCCGCTTCGACGTCCTCACCACCGCAAGACTCGGTACTTCCTGCACCAACCTTTTCAAGATGGTGCTTAAACAGGCTTGGGAAAAGGCCATGCTTGTTGGTCTTCCATGCGTCGTCGAGGAGAAGGTTCTTCTATGGGACAATCCTTCGAACAGTCCACCTCTCCTTCGCCATGGTTGCACGTTGACTTCGCTAGAGTTGTCGGCGTTGAGAGGTAGTTGGATTTTGCCCGATGAGCAGCTCAGTCATGGAGTTTGATCATGTAGTACTTAGTTATTCCATTTCCATCCCGTAATTTCTCCGCTGCCCACCATCTTATATATAGGTCTGGGTCGGTGCCAACGAAGATTGGCTTGCATACCTCCAGCCGGATACCACCATCATTTTGCACAACATCCACAGTAGTGCGGCCGTTCCCGTAGACCCCTTCTCAACCATTGGGATCGGCCTTCCGGACTGGCTGGGCTTGAATACGTATGATGATGCCTACATGAGATTGAAGAAGATAGCAATTGAACCCACCGACAAAGCATCACGGCTACGACGATTACTATCTCATCGCGGTGTTCGACATAAGGATTGCCATCAATGCAAGAGGCAATAACGGCAGAGGCTGGCGCATGTTGGCCGTGGCAGATTTGTACCCCTACACGTTCGAAGACGTCGTGTGCCATCTAGGCCGCATCTTTGCGGTGAGAAGCCAGAGGACTTGTTTCATCTGGTTGCCATCCTAGGGTACGGGAGATTACAAACGGAATGCACAAACCATCATTTGCATCCCTAACGGTACTCCACTATTTTGCAGGGACTAGTCATCCCCCGATCAAAATAAGATCACCAATCCTGGATGTGCATTTGCAACCGCGATTTGGTCTAACCTGGAACATTGTAGCTGACTTTGGCATATTGGGATCAACTGTCTTAGCAGTCGTTACCCATGGTACCACTGATGTGCAACATTGTCACACAATCTACCACGATCAGACCGTCACCATCACTACAAAAAAAATACACTTCCGTGATGATACATGTTTCTCACAGTAGGTCGCTTTTTTGTCATGCATGTACATTCATGACAAATTTATGACAGAATCAAGATAGCCATACCTGTGCTGTCGTAGAAGTGTTCCATGACATTACCAAAATTATCATCACGGAAGTGTCCACTTCCATGATGATAAATCGCGCGTCACAGAAGTGCTTTCGTCAAGGGTGACCGACACATGGCATCCACCGTAACGGAACGCTGTTAAGCTATCGGGTCGGGTTTTTGATCCGATAACCCGTTAACAGCCCCGACCAATGGGGATTTTCCACATGTAAAATCATCATTGGCTGGAGGAAACACGTGTCGGCTCATCGTTCGGACAGATGTCAACCACTCATTGGATGGAAGGCGCCTATGATACGTCGACACGTGGCACGGCCCAACAGAGGCCCATTCCTGTGAAAAGGCCGGCCCGTTTGACTTGGTCAAAAGCTGGCAGGCCGGCCCATGGAAAGCCTATTAACGGCCTGTTCGAATATAGCCCATTCACAGCCCGCTAACCCAAGGCCCGTTACACCCTATCCGAATTAGGCCTAGTAGCATCATCTGGGCCATCCAATATGATTCCATCCCGTTTTCACTTCTGGCCCATGTATGGCCCATGACACCTTTCGACCCATATGAGGCCCTATGTAACTCTTGGCCTACTAACGGCCCGTGGTGAAACTGGCCCGTAATGAACAGTGTATCACTTTACACCCATTAACGGCCCGTGGTGAAACTGGTCCGTAATGAACAATGTATCATTTTATACCCATTAATGGCCCGTTATTCCGTTGGGCTGGTTCCAGCCCATGTTATCTTTCGACCTTCTCAAAGCCCATTTATTCTTGGGCTCATTTCCAGCATTCGTTTACTTACGGCCCGTTACTGTCATTTTCTGCTTGTGGGCCAAATTCAGCCCGTGGTTACAGCCGGCCCATTTGTGGTCCGTTAATACGTTGGGCCATTTTCATAGCATCATCAAATATGGCCTATTAACGATGGCCCGTTATGGTCGGCCCATGAACGGACGATTCCAACTCTAGCCCGTTTACGGCCATAATGCGGCCTGTTATTGGCTCATGTTTGGCCATCGATCATACTGCCCGTATAAGGCCCATTGATGATACGGCCCGTAGAAGGCCCACTGTTTCTATGGCCCGTAGAAGGCCCACTGTTTCTACGGCCCGTAGGAGGCCTAGTGTCACTATAGTAAATATTAGCCCATGGTTATTGTGGCCTAGTTTTAAAAAATAGGTTATTGCAGCCACTAGCAAACCGTGGAAAAAGAACTGCAATGACTAGAAGCAAAGAAATAAACAAGACAACAAGGAAATAAATAAGCAAGCAACTTACGCTGGGCTATGACGGCTATCACATATATTACATCCACTAGGCATCATAGTTCGCCACCAATGCAAATAAACGCACCGACAAAAGAATATACAAAACTGAGAGCACTTCAGAAGGCACTAGGCCTTGCCAGGTCGCCCCCCAAACAACTGAAGAAGCTGAGTAGAACTTAGTTGTGTCAACGATAGATGCATCAACTCTAGATTTAAGGCATGATGGTGCGCACGGCAGTCCTCTGACATCTTCATTGCATCTTTGACTTCAAGTCGGAGCTAAGCTGAAGCAAGCCTTTCCGCTTTAAGTCGAGACTGAAGAAGTCGAACTGATTGAGGCAGCGACTACACAGAGGTTGTCTCAACCTGCTGGTGAGTAGCTTCAACTCACTGTCTTCATCAAGACAGGACCTTGGGGTCATCTCGCTGTCCTCAAGATGGTTTGGCTCACTATCTTCCCTAAAGTTCTGCCTAGCGTAAGAGATACGAGTCTGAAAGAGAAACAAGGAGACACACAACAGGTTTCACAATTATATAAGAAAATAAATGGATCTGTTCTACATAAGGAACATGTTTTTACAACTACAATTTGAAACTGGTAGTTGTTGCAAACATCCAATCAGATGTAAACAGCAAAGCAAACAACAGTGGAGGAAATGATGCCTATCCAAATCTATACTAGAACAAAGTTTGAAGGCTTGAGAAGGATGAACTTACATTACATGTTAACACGGGCTGGACAAAGCCCTTCTCCATGTTGATGGAAGGATAATTCAATAAATTCCCCAAAGAAAATTCTTTCTAAGTGTTGCCATTATTCCACATTTTGCAAAGAGTAAATATAGATCAAATAATATTGGAAGAAACAGAGGATAATGAAGCTCAGGTGTAGATTGATGATACATAATCAAATAGCAATTAATTAAGTACAGCTTTACAAGGCAAAAGGGAGAGAGGTACTGACAAGAGCAATGCAGAGCCCATTATTGTTTTGAGATAGTATGATCCTTTGAGCAAGGAGATTCATCTGAAATTAGTTTTCATACAAGAGAGAAGGTAAGGCACAAACAGAAATTTAGGAGTTCAAAATTTGAATTGATATCATAGACAGTACCTGATGCTGGGCTCCCTGCAGTTCAAATAGGGGTTTGGCCACTGGAGTAGGGGTAAAGTGTGGTACAGTTGGGCCTGTGTTTTCTGTGGCTGCTGATCTATCTGATTTAACAGGTATCACTACCTTTTCCAAATACCTAGTTTGTACTCCTTGACGACCTGCACTCACCCTCTTCCTTTTGGACACCTATTACGAAAGAACAACATTTGACTTGAAAAACATAGTGTGACGACACATGGAATAGGTACAGAAAATGGATAGGTATGGCATATACTCATATATGATGCTTAAACTAAGCAGATGGTGTAACAAAGTAGAAGTAATGCAAGAGGTCAGAAGCAAAATATGTGCGACCAATACAACTTTGAAAAGTTAGAGCAAGCACCTTGATGGGTGAATAAGATAGGCCATCCTCCACCATGCCAAGTTTGTTAGGCAGTGGATCATTCCGCAATATTCCTCTCGTGTGCCCATTCTCATATTCATTTTGATAATGTTCAATATCTGACATGCATGAAAACATAAAAACAAGTGAGATTTTGTTTGTAATGCAGAAGTGATTCTAATCCAATACTGCCTCCCTGTAAACCCCTTTGTGCTATCTCCGCAATTTTTTTAAAACATGCCATGCATGTTGTAATTTGTTGTGTGCATTAATATAATGTGGCCTACTACTCAAAATATGAGAGCTCCAGAAGTGATAACACTTCGCAGATGATAGCTGAAAAAAAGTAAAGAAGAACAAGTCAACATGACCTGACAGATTCAAAATATACTGAGGGAGAACAACTTGACCTGACCAGTCGACCGCAAGAGAAGTGTATCATCTTAAAGAAGAGCAGAAGAGCAGAAGAGCAAGCAGATTGAAGATATTACAAGTCTTTTAATACGATGTCGGTTGGCCACCCATGATGAACCAGAGCGCACAAAGAAATACTATTCTTTCTCGTCTCTCCATATGTGGCTCACATGCATTTCGAAACAAAAGTAGGAACATTTAGCTAACCAATTAAACATCTCCCAGTTTTACTAATATCAGCAATAATATCAGATATGAATTTGTACAACTAATCTTGTTTAGCTCGATGGGTGGAGCAGTGCTATTACGACACGAACCACGTAGGCTGATTGTGGTCATCATAAAATGGGGAAAACATAAGCATGATGAGTACAGTGTAGACCGTGGCAGTGGGATGGCAGATCTGAAGCTGCAAACCGCGCAAAGGGTAGTTAGCAACCGATGTTTGCTTTGAAATAACAACTAAGATTTGGTATGGACAAGAAAGTACGATCAACAAGTGACAAAGAAATGCAATTATGCTGTCTCTCTATATGTCGCGACATGCATTTGGAAACATAAGTGGGACCTTTAGCTAACCAATTAAATGTGTCGGTTAACTAATATCAGTATCATATCACAATCATATTTGAACAACTAAGCTTTCGAATTCTGAGTGTTGTGTTGTTTAGCTTGAAGGGTGGAGTAATGCTAGTACAACAGAAAGCAGCTACGCAGATCATAGTAGAGTAGATAAAAGGGGAAAACCCTAAGCATCAAGAGAAAAATCAGTAAAGTGGAACTAGCTAGACCAGTGGGTGGCGCACATGCTTTTCGAAAAGAATATAGGAACATAAGGTGACCAATTAAACGTTCTCTGTTTTAGTGATATGAGCATCATATCAGATTCGTATTTCAACATGTAAGATTTGGGTTGAGGTCTTGAGGAGCAGTGCTAGCACGACACGAAGCACCTATGATGATGGTAGTGAATATAAAGGGGGGAAACCATAAGCTTTACGAGTATAGTGCCCGTGCCATGGCGGATCTGAAGGTGCAAACCGGACAAAGCTACTTCGCAACCAATGTTTTCTTTCAACTAGCCACTACGATTTGGTACGGACAAGAAAAGTACACTAAACAAATTACGATCTATTTTCCGGGTGAGATCAATAACTTAAGCACATATGGAAGAGTACCACCTCTCTTGCGACGCCGTGTAGGCCAATGCTGATATGTTGAGGGTGCTGCGGGTGCGATGGCTGTTGGCGGCGGGGAAGAAGACTTTATACGGCAGACGGCCGGCTCGGGGGATATATCCTGTTGCCATGGACGAGGCGGTCGTAGGAGCGGCAACGGCAAGGTGGACGACGGCGCCGATGAAGCGAGAGGAGGCGATGAAAGGATGCTGGTCCAGCGTCGTGGATGAGAGACGTCCATCTCTTGAAGTGGACGACGGGGTAGGGGTAGCGGCTCTGGCAAGGTGGAGGATGGGGTGGCGGACGGAGGAGGCTAACCGCAGTGCGGAGGTTGTCGTGCCGCTGACGGTGTATGAATGGGGAAATGGAGGGGAGGGGGGATCTCAAACTTTGGGACGCGCTTCTCTGAAATGGGGGAAAGTTACGAACTTATCCCCCGTTTAAAAATTCGGACATCACATCGGTTGGGGATAGGAAGGTAATCTCGCTTCTCCCTAATATTTGCCGGTAACTATTTCGGGCGAGGAGAGGGTGTTTTGCCGCCCACGATTGGCACCCATGGTGTATGAACGGGGCTGATAGGTAGGGCGGTTGTGTCACGTCTGATGGAAGTTACACATCTGCCCCTATTTAAAATATAAGCCTACATCGATTTCGGATGAGGAGAGTTTGTTTTGCTACCCACCGTGTATGAATGGGGAAATGGAGGAAGAGACACATGTCTTTCGGACAAGCTTGAATCAAATGTGTTTTGCCGCCCACGTTTGGCGCCCACCGTGTCTGAATGGGCTCAGAGGCCATCGCGTCACGTCTGATTGAAGTTACTAGTCTACCCCTATCGACAGTAGTGTAAATCCTGTCGATAAGGACGTCAAGAGTCCGGGGTAGACAGTAATTTCCATCTCGCAATCACCTGCTTCGAGCAGCCCACAAATTATAGTTGGTGTTTAGCCGATTCGTTCAAAACTTGGGAGAATTAGCATTCATGTTTGCCCTGGGACCTGGCACACTAAATTCAAATCCGATTTGTATTCGATTACGAATTTCCACAGATAATTATACGTTTTGTTATTTATTTCTTCAAAACCACAACAAAGATTTATTCCACCTTTATATATGATTATGGTTTAGAAATGCCGTGATCTTCGAATTCAGTATGTTGGATACACTCTGAGTCAAATAGTTATTTCATCCAATACAATATGCTTACACGACAAACAGTTCACCTTATGTCAATCATACAAGTTCCGAGGATTACCTCGCTTAAAATTTCAGATCATTACAACACATGGACAACATAGGGGGTCTTGCAACATAATCCATTCAGAGACATGACACAACATGCAAGTACAATAATCTAATGAAAATTTGAACTAGTATCTAAAGAAGAACCGGGATTATCTTGGGCTTCAGATAGCAGAAATAGCAGGACCTCCTCCGTCTTCAAATGAAACATTCTTACTTCCTCCAATTCTTGGGTTGCTTTCATAATGCGTTCCGCTAATTCCGTAATTTCCAGCCTCAAGATAAATATTACCTCATTCATGGCAGCCACACCATCTCTTTCTGCCTCTAGTAGAGCCTCAAGCACTATAATATCTGTGCTCAGACTGCTCTTCGGCGGTGTTGCCTCTGAACTGCTACCATCTGGTAACATGGATGGTGCACTGCTTCGACAAATAGATTCTAGGGTTGTACAGGTTTCCACTGGACATCAGTAAGAGATAGTTATCGTATGATCCAGGCAGTAAGCTTACATGGTAAACGACGGACGAATTATTGCCGAGCATGGCAAACTATATTTAAATGGTTCGAAGCAGCATCAGCCGAAAAGAAATTAAAATGGTAAGATGAAACTAGGGATGTAAGTGGCAAATAAATGAAATCCGCCAGTCCCATCTAGTTAGTTTTTGCTACCTCCCTAGTTCATTTTCCTCAAAAAATAAAAACTCTTTTGAACTATCATACCACTAGTGGACTTTAATCGGGATTAAACCGGACCCAGTTGACATCCGTAGTTGAAAGGGAGTGTACTTCCGCTATATTTAAGTTGCCAAGGCATCTAAGCAGTTGAAATAATCTGAGAAAGCACTTAATAGTGTGGCCTCATATAAACTACGAAGACAGTCTTGTGATGAAGTTGAGAGGAAAAGTTAAGGACTCACATGAAATAGGCATGCATTTCTTTACAATAGTACAGCAGGCACTGCTGACATATTGGCCAACTCACGTAAGCGTAACAACAAATAAGCATTCGAATCAAGCAATACAGCAAAGCAGACAACTGAACTATTTGTAATTCGGTAGGATTACACGTTGAGGGCACAAGCCAATAAAGCAGCCCACTCGCATTACATTTCACATGTACTAAAACACACCGGCTTACCATATGTTGATGTGAAGCCTAGCTGCTGTTGCAATGTTCTTTGAAGATATCGTCAGCATCCCGTGGTTGCAAATCTAGTTGTTGTAGTTTATTCTACACCATCTATTTAGGTAAAATTAATTTTAGTCGCATGCACTGGTCCGAATTGATCATCAATGGTTCATCTAAACTAATGAAAGAAGGGTGTGTGCATACACGACAATACTCCCTCCGATTCTTTTTACTCTGCGTATAACTTTTTCTCAGTTTTCTCATATTAGTCTACGCGTTGCCGATTCCTAGCGCTGGTTTCCTTTTGTGCCCCGCCCCATCCACCTCTGCCCTAATTAATTGGCAAATTAGTCTAGAAAAATTAAATCAGTGCCCTCCTTGGTATGCGGGTCAAGAGTTATGGCAGAGTAAATAGAATCGGAGGGAGTATATCTGCTTCCCTCTATTTTATGCTTGTTCGAGGTGCCAGCCCCAAAAGAACAAATATTTTGCTTGATGGGGTTGGCAGCTCCATAATTAATAGAAGCATCAAATTAGTCATGCAACTTGGGAAGATCAAGAACACACAAACAAGTAAATGAACAGAGGGTCGGAGCAGTGATGTAATAGCTAGCATCAGAAAATGTAGGGTAAAACGAACAAAAAGCAGCGGAACCACATGCTAGTTTGCTGATGTGTAATTAAGCATAGAGAACATTAAGCAGTCTGATGGAACCAACAGGTGGCATCAGAACAAAACTAAAGCATATTAACTATATGTGCAGTGGTATGTAATTTAGCACATGTAACATGTTCACTGCCAGAAGTATGGCCCTACAGGTAGAAGTAGAATAACGCGTCTCATGAATTATGCCCTAAAGGAATTCAAAGGTGCGGTGCTTATGCTAGGAAAGTGAACGTAGGCGCCGGCCATTGGATAATAGTACCTGATTCTCGGTGGCGTATGGGTATCGTTGTCATACTTGATAGCTAAGGATCATCGATGGTGCTCGTGTTGCGGTTGAGTTTGGGCCGGCTGTCGCCGTCGCTGAAGCGGCTCCAGTGCTACAGTTGCGGCGCCCGTAGACATACAAGAAAGCTCATCTGTGGTAAGTGAACAGTTGCAGATAAAGAGAAAAACCGAAGGAGTAAAAATCGAAATAACCTGATGAGGCTGGGGCGTCGCTAAAGCAGGGCCGGTGGAGTTGAATATGGCGTCCGTGGAGCGGGTCCGGTGCAGTGGACGAAGGCTTCGGCGGGCACGTTGTACTGTGCTTTCGGTGAGGCAGATCTGTTGCGGCGGACGAGGGCTTGTATGAAGGGCCAGCGAAGGGGCGGACGAGGGAGTCAGTGAAGGGCCTACGCTGTGGTGGACAAGGGCGCCGGTTAAGCAGATCTGGTGCGGTGAACCATGATGGCGGTCAAGGAGATCTGGAGCGGTGGACAAGCCAGTCGCTGAAGCGGCTCCGGTGAAGTGGTGAGTTCACAGTTGGGGGTTCCAAGGTGAGAAAGGTAGATCCGGCGGGGTGTGAGGTCCACCGCTACGGCGCAGGACTAGATTCGGCGGCTTGCCGTGGTTGGGGGGGTAGGGGAGGGGAAGGGAAGGGGCTCTGGGGAAGAATGTTGGGGGCAAAGAGGGGAAAACAATGGAGTTACCAAAGCAGCCCTTTTACATTCATGTGGCAGGGGTAAAACAGGAATATAGCAGGGCTAAACTTTCGGGCGCGTGATATTTCGATGTGAGCGGGAAGTTTTAAAGCTTTTGGCACCTAAAATTATAAGTATTCTGCTCTCGTATGGCCGACTATGATATCATGGCCGACAATTTGTTTGTTTTGCACGCAAAAAAATGCAAGTTCTGAAAATCAATGTCTCCAACTCGAAACTTAGATTGTCCATTCAATTCAAATATGGATCATTGAGCTACTATAAGCAAATACCATCATACGGTCCAATTCAAATGAAATTCCAAATGTGTTTATCCTAAATATGATGACAAAAGCAAAAATGTGTATGTGTATGAATAAAGTGGATGATTATAAAGTTTGAACATGCCCGTATGTGTATATCTCTAGGTTTGATATATGAATTTGAAATCATGAAATCCCGGCTTAAAAAATGTACCTCCGTTTAAATGAATTACAAAAGCTAATGATGGAGTCGAATTCCAAAATTCCAATCTTAGGTTTGTAATTCTGGTACATCAAGGTATATCACGCATGTTCAAAAGTATCGTTATCTCACAGTACAAACTGTGAAACAAATTGATCAACCATGAGTGCACAATTTCTCAATTAAGCAAAAGTCCCTCAAATATAGACACCTCACTCTTTATCTAAAGTCAACCCTCCCCACCACACACAAACACACACAGAGAGAGAGAGAGAGAGAGAGAGAGAGAGAGAGAGAGAGAGAAATCGTTCTCTCCCCCAAACACCAACACACGAGCACATTAACACCCCTCTCTCTTGTAAAGTCCGGACCCCAACATAGGTCTCTATCACTTTATCTCTCGGGCATGCACACATCTCTTCCCTCACTCTCTAGGTCTCCTGCTAGCTCTCTTACCCAAGCACACGCACTATGTAGAGTGTATATTTCCCATACACACAAAATGTCGCCCCCAAACATCTATCTCCCTAGTTATGTGGTTCTCGTTCACTCACCTCACACACCACCCACACTTTGTCTCCTTGTGCACCACTCTCCTCTTTCTATCTCTCCCACATGCGGACCCGCCCCAGCTCCTTCCCTGTATACATATATGTCGTGACTCTTTGCATAGCTCCCTAATGTATAATCGTTCTTGATTTCGCACATTGTTCTCTACACCATCTATTCTAGCTCTCTCATGAAGTCCCTATCACACACACGATGACTCACTTCCCTTGCGTCTCCGTTCATAGGCCAATTTCGGACAACATCAACATTGTCTCCCTATCTATACGCCATTTATGGACACAAACGACCCCTCTCGCCCCCCCTCTCTCTCTCTCTCTCTCTCCGGCGCTAGCTCTCTCTTTCTCTCTCTCTCACACCCCTCTCCCACACACACACTCGATGTCTCTTCCAAATAGTCTGCTCCCCTGCCCGCACCCGTGCTATCTCGCTACTACACATGTCACACCATTCCCCCTTCCCTTATACTAGGTTTACATCATCAGTGGTCTCTCTACTCCACAAACACTCTCTCCCTCTCACACACAAACGCGTGCACAAACACACACAGACACGCACAAACACCCATTTACCTGGATCCTCATCTCTCCTCATGTCTGCATGTGTATCTCACACACTCACTCTCTAATTATGTATATGTGTCTCCACGTTACACAACACAAAGACCCATGTACATGTCTCTCTCTATCCTCCACACACATAGACACAAAGAATCTGTTATCATTGCCTCAGCCTCTAACATATCACACACGCACTCTCTCTCTCTCCCTCTCTCTCTCTCTCTCTCTCTTGCAAACACGCTCCACAAGGGTTTCCCCGTGAATAACTTACCGTCTATTCATGAACAGTCATGGCAGTAAGGCAAACACGAGACGTGAAAAAGAATAAATCTACTAGTGCTTAGACCACCTAGTATGACTACTAGGACTAGAGCAAGCCAAAAGCGCGCCGCCGTCACCCCCTCCTTGTCGGCGATGGGAAAATCTTCGTTTTACACAGTCGAGAAGTCATTGTGCTAAGGGCCCACATCTCAAGGCGTTGAATAGAATGTAGATGCTAGTTTACAGAAGCAAGTATCGATACTACGTTTGTATCTCCATACTTATATTTCTTCTCTTACAAAAAACCGAGTTGGTGATGATGGTACGTGTGCCATCTTGCAATATAGACCGTCCGATCTATATCTAACGGATGGAAATTAAACTAAAAGATACCCGCACCCCTCTCCACATTTGCAGACAAGGCCTTCCCTCGTTCATCCTTATCTCCAACAAACCTCATTGTTGAGCAATTAAGAAAGGAAGCCTCTCGAACAAACTAGCCTGGTGGCCGCTGCCGGCGTCGTCAATCCCCATGCCTCTGCTCAGTTCGACCACCAACCACCACCACACCCCACTCCTCTTCACCTTATCTCATATTTCTCGAGATATCATTAGTTTTTACACATGTGATTACTCCCGCAAGGGTCAATCACAACAAGTGTTTTATAAAAAAATGCATCTTGATGTTCCGTGCAATGCACGGATCTTGCTAGTACTCCTACATAAGACTAAGTTGGTGATGCTGGTGTGTCTGCCATCCATCGTTTCTGACCATTAGATCTACATCTAATGATTGTGAGATAAGTTGTTGCCTTTTCTCACCAACATCCCACTTGTCTACCAATTCGCAGAAAAACTCATAATTAGTATCTTAAAACCAACCACATCCCTCCCTGACCTCACCAAAACAGCCCAAGGAATATATTCTAATTGAAACATAATATATCTCTAGTGACATATGTATATCAAAATTGAGTGTTTTGTACCAAGTTTGTGAATAAGTATTATTCTAGTTATGATTCGTTTCAACGGACATGAACATTGCTAGTATTTCCAACCATGCATTTCTTTTCCTAGTATTCCATACTTTCGAGTTTTCCATCAAGATATTAGTCATTCATGGTTGATATTTACTTTCAATGATGTACACATATGCACTATGTAACTAGCCTTGCTTATTGGCTTCCAAAGCTTAACTTTCACTCCTACTTACAACATGTAGAGTATTTAACAAAAAACTACCACTTTCAACCAGCCCTAGGAGGAATCTATTGTACAAAAAATAGCAAAAACATACCCAAAATTTCTTAATCCACGCCAAAAACTACCTAGTACTCCTACCGATTAGGTTCGTTTAAACCCATTTATGACAGGGTTGGCCCACATGTCCGTGCTGACGAGGCAGCTTAAACCAACACATTTTGTTTGACCATTGACACGAGGGACCCACATCTGACCTTCTATCCTGTTATTCCCCCTCAAATCATTATTTTTCCTGAACATTACTTCAAACAGTACTGGTGCATGTTCGTCGGTGGCGCCGGTGATGAGCGAGTTGGTTGCCGCTAAGCTGGATGGGCCAGACGCCGCGATGGCCTCCGCACAGGTTGGCAGGCTGGGCTGAGCATGACTCACGAGTGAGCAAGCCGCCGCGCTGGCCTTCGCTTGAGCCAGATGGCTGGCCTTAGCGTGGCGCGCGCGAGCAAGCCGCCGCGCTGCCTTGCCAATCTAGCTAGCAAACCTTGCAGACAAGCAGCTGGACGGAGCTATCTTGGCTAGCTAGCGGCCGCGAGCGCCGGACGGAGCTCACATTCGGGCTGTCGCAACATGGGCTCCGCACCGTCGGCGGTTTTGACCTCGCCTTCTGCCGGCGGCGGTAGCTGCGTCCCATGGCCGAGGATGACTAGGTGGATGGGCCGGAGGTAGGAGGTCACTCGAGGATTTTTGTTGGTAAGAGCATGTACAATGGTTGATAAGGTAGTCTTATCTTAAGTCTGCTACGTATGCAAGTGGTAGTAGTTTCTTGGCATTTTAGTTGTTTCTTGCATTATTAGAGCAAGTACAATAGAGCTGAGTCAGCGGGCTATAAGAAATAAACTACTACTACATGTGGGCTATAAGATGGGCTGTAGATGACATGGCACTGGCTTATAGCCAGCAGCTGGCTATACTATTAACCATGCTCTTAGGGGTTTCTTGTAAGGAACAATGTACGTACTACTAGCGACAAAAGGCGATTCTAGGTTGCGTTGTACTCCAACGAGTACTACTAGTGGTTGCGGGAGTGTATACCTCGTTTTGTGGGTTCGATCCCGGCTGAACACACGGCGGCCTTTTAAAAAAAATAGTACTACTACACTTTGCTGTGAGCCAATATTTTACATGGGTAGTTTGAGTTTTGAAGTCAAACGGACGTGCGGCCCCACAATCTGGGTGCACTGGACAGCCTAGCCACGTGAACGGGTTTTCCTTCCCAGCATCCCGTGGCTCACGTGCTCGCCCTAGCCGCACCTTGCTTGCATCTTCCAGCTAGTAGCATATTTAAACTAGCGCCTCCCAATTAAGCCCGAGGAGCCGGAAAAGCCTGGCAGGGCATTGGGAACTGTGTAATATGGATCTGTACGTAAAGTGCTCTACTACTACTCTATAGCTTGTGGCATTGCATGCATGGAATTCACTCCATTATCGGCTCTACTATAAAAGAATTTCCTCTTGCCATGTTTTTTTAAACGGAGGCAAAAGCTTTGCTTCATCTCATTCATAAAGAAGGAACTACTAACAAAGTTCAACGAGATCCATTACACCTCCACAAATGGAAGCGAAAAGCCTAGTCTCGCTGTATCAAATAACTCAAATGTTCTGCCCCCGCAGTAACCATTGCTGATAAACAGGCTGCTAGTGTGTGCATGAGAGGAGCAGCTGAGTAGGCCAGCTACGTGAGAGGAGCGGCTGAATAGAGCACCGAGAGTACCCACTAGGCCACTACGCAGGTGTACTTCCCCTGCATTGATAGTACAGCGATGGTTCTAGAGAACAGTAGTACCCTCCACTTCCAACTGTAGCTCCTTGGCCCTGAGATTCAAGAGTTCAAAACTGGTGCACTATACTAGACTAGACTAGAAGTATAGTACATCGCACTACTAGTTGAGAAAAGTAGTACTAGTACTACTACAGTACAAGTACGTACTCCTCTGTCACATAATGTAAGACGTTTTTTGACACTAGTTGGCATGTACAAAAAATGGAAAAAAACATACCCAAAATTTCTTAATCCACGCCAAAAACTACTACCTAGTGCCAAAAATTTCTTACTAGTGCTATTATTTACAGTATAATGCAACCCCATAACGTTCCATAATCCCTTTCTTTAAAAAAATCACTTCTGGAGAGAAGATTGCTATCTCCACGCGAGCTTCTCATAGGCCGGCGCCACCGCATGCAGTCATGTGAGAGAGAGGGAGACATCCATGCAGCATGAAGAGAGAGGAGAACGCGGGCGGACAGCCAATGGGCTGCATTGGGCATTTATAGCTGCTAACTCCTCCCATCCATGCGCCAGGGGTATTTCCGCCTAGAAAGCATGCAGCGATCCCCTGCCTTGGTATCCGGGTCTACTCTTATGCGCAGAGTAAAAATAATCGGAGGGAGTACTAGTAGTAAATAATAGCCTCACCCCTTCGCTGAGGAATGATCTACAGTTGGAAGGGACGAGGCCCTACGGTTACTACGCTCTTATCTCCTCGCCAGTTCCCCTCCCCCGAAGAGAAGGCAGTTCGTCGCTGCTCCCATGGATTCGCCAGGCGATTCTCCTCCTCGTCGGGGCTGGGAGACCTTGGACGATGATCCTGTGGGAGAAATCGCACGCCGCTCCGACGTCCTCACCGCCGCAAGACTCGGTGCTTCCTACACCAACTTTTTCAAGACGCTGCTTAAACATGCCATGCTTGTTGGTCTTCCATGCATCCTCAAGGAGAAGGTTCTTCTATGGGACAATCCTTCGAACAGTCCACCGCTCCCTGGCCATGGTTGCACGTTGACTCCGCTAGAGTTTCCGACGTTGAGAGGTAGTCGGATTTTGTCCGATGAGCAGGTCAGTAATGGAGTTTGATCATGTAGTACATAGTTATTCCATTTCCATCCCGTAATTTCTCCGCTGCCCACCGTCTTATATATAGGTCTGGGCCAGTGCCAACGAAGATTGGCTTGCATACCTCCGGCCGGATACCACCATCATTTTGCACAACATCCACAGCAGTGCGGCTGTTCCGGTAGACCCCTTCTCCACCATTGGGATCGGCCTTCCGGACTGGCTGGGCAAGAATACATATGATGATGCCTACATGAGATTGAAGAAGATAGAAATTGCGGACCCGCGGACAAAGCGACGTGGCTACGACGATTACTATCTCATCGCGGTGTTCGACATAAGGATTGCCGTCTATGCAGGAGGCAGTAACGGCAAAGGCTGGTGCATGTTGGCGGCGGCAGATTTGTACCCTTACATGTTCGAATACGCCGTGCACCATCTACTCTTCGCGGTGACAAGCCAGGGGACTTGTTTCATCTGGTTGACATCCTACGGTACGGGAGATTACAAACGGAATGCACAAACCATCATTTGCATCCCTAACGATACGTCATTATTTTGCAGGGACCGGTCATCCCCCGATCAAAATAAGATCGCCGATCCTGGATGTGCATTTGCATCCGCGATTCGGTCTAACCTGGAACCTTGTAGCTGACTTTGGCATATTGGGATCAACTATCTTAGCAGTCGTTACCCATGGTACCACTGATGTGCAACATGGTCACATAATCTACCACGATCGAACCGTCACCATCTACCCATGTATTCCATTTTTTAACCCTCTCGCCTTCTCTTTCATTGTTGTACTAGTAGTCTACTTTGTAGTACTAGTAGGAGTACCTTTTACCTTGGAGGACATGTATAGCTAGCTAGGCCCTTGAAGACTTGAACCCACTAGCTGCCACCATTTTTGTTTTTCCATGTCTTACTATCTCATCCATGTAGCCAAGAGTGGCTATATATAATAAGCCGGTTATTTTACTTCCTCTATACCAGAGTAGTACTATTTGCTGCATAGTATTACTGACCGCCACATTTGAGCACAACATTATTATGCATGGACCTTGACTATGTACGTCACCATGTGTACAGGATGCCGCGTGTACCAGATGAACGGCGCCGAGTTCGACCCCCGTGATGCTACGTGGGTGCCGAGGAACACTCTTGGAGAGTACTTGCTTTTCATTGGGGATAGCTACCCCATTGTGAAGCGGATGCCACCTCCGTGCACGACACGGAAGGCCTGCCGTTCATGAAGCATGGTTGTGTCTTCAGTGCGCACCGCCGGATGAACGACATGCTGGGACACGCTATCCCTGATTTATGCCGCTTTAGCTTGGATGAGTCTCCATCGTGTGGAACCGGACTAGAAAGCTACGACAATGATTCCCGTTGCCCACCACTATGGATCGTACCATCCATGAAGAACACCTGGGACTGGAACCTGGAGGAGGACATGTAGCCCATCTATAACGTGTAAGTGGAGTACGGTAATTGTGAACGGTAGCGCTGTGAATATATGATAGACTAGTCGTGCACAAATTTATCACATGAGTTGGAGATGAACTTGTGTGGCATACTAGCATTTGTCCTATAGAATTTATTACTAGTAAATGTGTTATGTGTACGTGCAACTTGTGTGGTTGTTGCACGGGCTCCAACACGCTCTTTGAGAAAAAAAGGTGGCACAGCTTTGGATATACGTGACGTGGTGGCATCATACAGTAGCATCATTCGCTATAGTTGTACTAGTACACTCCTACTAGGACGACAACTCCTATAAAACCTTGCGCTTGGCTCTTTGCCTCTTTGGAGGTTCAACAGTTCGTACTCGTGTGAACCTTGCACTTGGCTCTTCGCCTCTTCGGAAGGTCCAACAATGATGATACCACAGTACAATATGCTTCTGGCAATCTGACACTGATTGAACTGCTGCACGTCCACCGCGAGGGCGAGGGCGAGGGAGAGGGAGAGGGCGCTGTAGTCAAAACTCTCTCCTCGTCCTGCGAACCACCGCGCGTGTGGGCGAGGGAGAGGCGTAGTAAGCAAGCTTCTCCTCATTCGGCGAGTTGACGGGACACATCAAAGCAGTAGTAGTACTAGTAGTAGTAGTCCATACTGCGTCCTTTCCAATTAATATGGCTTAATTTGAAATGAGAAAAATAAACTGGCGGTCAACGATGTAACAGTACGCTCTTTACGGTCACTATACAGTATATTGTTTTGCGGCGGTTATGTGATCACTAGCTCATCGTAGAGCACCGTATTGCACCCTACTGACCGGCCACATAGTTGACATGGCACTTTGTTGACTGGTTAAATTGTCGCCCGGTTTCTGGGTCCCACCTGTCAGTTGGCAGAGCAAAGAAATCAGTTAAACAGAACTTTACACAGGCGCGACACGAGTCCAACCCTTGCGCGCGAACCGTCCTAGCTGTGTATGTGAGTGCACGCATGTGTCCTCCCTTGGTCTTCCAACAAAGAGTGTACTAAATGATGTACATCTACACTTCCAATGTGTTTATCCTTTAATCTAAATCGACATTGATTGACTAATGCACCAACTTGTGCTGTAGGTATAGGCTACATGTCTATCCTTAATTACAACATGCAACGGCCTTCATTTAATCTTCTTATCTCAATGGTCGCATGCACACATAAGTCTGCTACTTTTGGGCGTTAATTATGCCATGGTCAATGTGTAAATCTCTAAATGTACAGTCTTTCACTGACATAGGGAGTAGGTTGAGCACTTGAGCGTAAGCGTGTGTGTTGCGTCGTGTGCTGTGTGCCGCATGGGTGCGTGAGTGTTGCGTGCGTCCATGTGTACGTGTGAGTGTTGCATTTTGTATGCATGCATGGGGCTTACTCCCTCCCATTGACATGTCCATTTGGCTATAGATTTCAACAAGTGACTAGGTACGGAGCAAAATGAGTGAAGTGAGCGTAGATGCATAGGGATACTGTAGAAAGGAAGTCCTCGCAATCCATTTATTCCCCATCTCGGTCAGAGAGAACTATTCAACTAGTATTCACAATGAAGTGACAATACACACTACAGCAGATGGGACACGTAATTAATAAGCTGAACCAGTGTGTTGGTATTACTAAATCAGTCGGTTATGTTTGGTAGTCTCAAGTCATTGAAAGCATGCATAACCCACATATCTTATTGGTTGATATGCCACAAAACAAAAAACGAGAAGGGAGTTAATGTATGGTGCCTAAGTGTTTTGGGATTATTTGGTTTTCGTAAGGTGACTTACACACCTAGACGGAGGGAGTAGTAGAATTGAGATTGAATGCACTTTCTTCCCCATCTTCCACTCTTCTTCCTCCTCTCTCCTTCTTCCTCTTCTCTTCGCCATCGTCGGCCGCACACCATTTACCCCCGCTCACTGCTCGCCCGCCCGCACCATCTTCCTTGGTAGCTCACGCGTACCATATCCCCTCGCTCACTGCTCGGCCACATGAGGAGAAGCTTCTTCACTCGCCCGCCCGAATCCACTTCCCCGCTGGCTCGCAGGCACCGAAAACCCCAATGGCAGAACCGACTGACACGCAGAGCCGCGATTGGAATTCCCTCCCCGATGTTCTCTTGGAGCAGATCTGTAGTCGTATGGACCTACTAAGCACCGTCCGTCTGGCCGCATGCTCGGTGTCTTTGTACCATCTACTCGTTTGCAACCGGCCGGCTCTTTTCAAGACACCCTGCTTGCTGATGCCAGATCCTCGCAGGTGGCCCAGACACCGACTTGGCGATCCTAAAGAGGTTGCCGCGGTGCCCCTCGACACGCTACCACTACCCGTCCACCTATCCTTCATGCGTGGCCACTACTGGGCGGGCATGAAGGCCAACTGGATCGTCCTCATCCACCACACCGGTAGTCCGTGGCGTCTCGTGAATATCTACACCCAGCGAGAGATCACCCTTCCATCGTTGGATACCGCCGCCATCGAGCCGCGCGGCCCGCCAGAAACTCCTGCCTACTACGCACGAGACGCGTCAAGCTTTTGGCTTGACCTCTATTTGCAGAAAGTTGTAATCTGCAAAGTGCCCACACCATCAGAAGACTACATGGATTACAAGCTCATTGCCTTGTTGAACAAGGGATTAGTCTATCTGGAATCAGGTCGCCATACATGGTTATGGCTCATCATCAATCCTGTTGAGGAAACATTTCTGTCTGATGCTATAGTGCACGATGGCATCGTTTACGCGATCGACACACATATTGGCTACCTATGTTGGTGGAATCTATCATCATGTAATTGTTCAATATCATCTCATCTTTACCTTATGAATATGACTGCCTGTTCATTTGTTACAAATTTAGATTGCATAGCATGTCTATAACCACATCATTGCTATATGTTCCTCTCATTTCCTAGAATTTTATGACCACACATGTTATTGTTAGAGTTGATATGAGAACAATTGGCATCTAATGATTGTTAGAATACATATTATGAGCATAACATCATGATTGCTATATGTTACTCTCGTTTACAAGATTTTTATAGCAACACATGTTATTGCTTAGAGTTGATATGAGAACAGTAGTAGTAAGTGCTATGGTAGAATATGAGTAGTCGTTGTCATAGCTGTTTTCCTCTCATTGTTACATGATGTTTGAACCATGACATATTGCCAGAATATGAAAGCCATTGGCTTATTTTTTTTAACTTGGGGTATGATTATGACCACGACATTCCAATTCTCTGTCTATGATATGTGTCACTATTTTAATAATCTTAATTCCACACATACTCTGAACATGATTGTTTATTTTTGTCCTTTTGGTCTCCAATTTGAATTGTTGTAGCAGATGCAAATGCGCTGGCCTTCATGATTCCAGGACCTGGAATCATACCAGCCGATGAGTGGTGGTTTATCGCTCGTTCAGCTGACGGCGGTCATTTGATGCTCATTCGCACGTACCAAATTGACCAAACCATTACATCAAACCACATGCAGTACAATGCGTGGGGCGTTCATGACATTTATGGCTATGGCTGCTTTGTGTTCGAGAAAGATCCCAGCTCCGTTGGGTCAGGCGTATTCAACTGGAGGCGGGTTTACAGCCTCGGCAACCACTCCTTGTTCCTCGAGCTCAATTATCCGATCATCCAACCAATCATAGATCATATCACCGGCGATGATTACTGTGCTATGCAACTTCCATTCACGAGGGGGGGGGGGCTATGTTTACACATCATACCATGGGTTTCATGAATCACCATATCCAGAGATTCGTCGACACAGCTTGTTGCCAGATAATCTTCAGTGTGTGAAAGGCATCAAGCTTCCATGCGATGGATGGCTTTTCCAAACCCGACATGCGGCGATGTGGTTCATGCCAACAGCAAATATGCACAACTTGATTCATGTTGATATCTAGATTGAGCCATCTATTCTACTGCTGTAGCACGACCCTCTTTTGTTGGATATTATGTACTGCTGTTAGTTTGAAGCACTCCTCTGGTTTGAAGGATAGATACCTTCCTGGGATCAAGTGCATCCTAACTCACCTGCGTAGGATGTACTGATAATGATGATGGAGATGCTGTGCAGAAGCCATATATATATCAGTTAGGCTTCAAGTGCGTACTTGTTAGTTAAACCTATGTATAAATTGTGACACTAAATATGACTAGTAAGTAGTACAGTAGCAGTACTAGTATACATCGGTCAAATTATTCATCATGTCCACACATTGAATTGATGTGACAACACGCTGCGCGTGAGGTGACACAAGAATCCCGGCGGCTTGTTCGGGTATTCTGGACTTCAGATTTGGAGTACCACTTATCTGTCGAAATCTTTCATCATTCACTTAAAACAGTCGATTGATCATACATTGAGTACCATATAACTGGAGTTACCGATGCAAGTCGAAGAAGGATTGGCCCGTGCTGCCGGCTGGCCTCAAGTTCGATCCCACAGATCAGGAGCTGATCGAGCACCTTGAGGCCAAAGTGAGTGCTGATAGCGCGAGATTTCAGTCTCTCATCGATTTGTTCATACCAACCATCGACAGCGAGCATGGCATATGTTACACCCAACCTGAGAAACTTCTAGGTTAGACACCGATCGGCCGTCTACTTGCACAAACATATTCCTTTGTTTATAGCTCTATTTTTCTTTTTAGACGCAGACCTGGTGAAGCAATTACAATTTGACAGTTAATAAAAAGTTTATGAAAATGCCAACTAGGTACACTAAAACCTGTATTCCACAATACTGCAGGTATCACACTGAGTGGCCTAAGGAAGCATTTCTTCCAGCGCAATTCTAGGGCGTTCAAAAGGGGCGCGTGGACGCGTCGCAAGATACAGTCGGAGTGCGGCATGCACACGATGTGGCACAAGACCGGCAATACCTTGCCGGTGATGGTCAACGGCCGGCAGACGGGGAGCAAAAAAGGTTCTGGTGCACCAACGAGAACTTCGACCAGCAGAGGACCAACTAGGTGATGCACCAGTACCACCTCGAGGACCTGGAGCAAGAGAAGGAGCGGGAGCTGGTCCTCTGCAAGATTTTCTACCAGATGAACACTAGGGCCAGGAGTAAAAAGATTATAAGTTAGTTTGGTATTGGTAGTTGTACTACCTTGTCGTCCGCAAGTTGGTATTGTTGTTAATGATCTTTTGGTATGCACTTGCATTTGCTTCCAACCATCATGCCGAGGGTCGACGTGGATATAAAGCTAAATCATTTGTTTCAAAACGAATTTTTAGGCACCTAATTTTTATTTGATGGGTAGCATAAGCACCCGCCATTTGAATTCCCAGTTCTCCAATTTTTTCGAAACAAGTGCATGCACTTATTATCACGATAAAAAACAATATCCATGCTGCATCCCAGTTATTAGTCTGTACTTGCAGAATTCTCTCGTTTATTGAGCACGTATATTGTTTTTTCAGGTCAAGCAAGTTTCAACTGGGCTGTAGATTGCCCAGGGTTGTTTTGTTTTTAACAGGCCCAGCCCATGATGACAACGGGGCACAAAGATCCAGCAGGTATCTACTGGCCTCTGTCCCGCCAGCGTTAGTTATATTTTGTCTTACAACATCTGCAGGTAGTTTTTTTACTGAATCAAACACACAGCCCAGTTCTATTTTCCTCTTGAAACGCATGTCCTACATCCGTTTTCTAATCTCTACCTATAGTTTTACTAGTTCATATACATGTATCATTATATTGAAAACACATAAAATTCCCTTTTCATATTTACATCCTTATTTTTGTTGTTTTTTCCCACCCAGCGCTGATTTTTTTACCACTAGTTTTCCGTTAAACCAACTAAATTGTCCCACGTCTTATTTGCTTACACAAACAAAACGATTTTTTGGCAAATCAATAAGTTCTTAAAAAATGTTTATCATTTCGGGATTACACCAGTTCGGACTCCACCGAAATATGCAAAATAAGGTTGGACTTTTTGATCGTGGTCCTGGGCAGAAAATGGGCTGTAATAAATTACTTAAGAATTAGCAAATGGGCTGCAAATTATAAAAAATAGCAAATGGGCTTTATGTTGTCTGCCACAGATTTGGAGGTTGACTTGTGGGCCTGCTAAGTTCATGCGTACACAAGGTTTCGCAAAAAATAAACTTAGTCAACAATCGACTCTACCAGCATCAGACCGTTAGATGTCAATCTAACAGCAATCGTGCTTCTTCAGTCTCTGATCTTCCTGCCCCAGCCGCCCAAACCAGCACCGTCGGAACCACCTGCTCCCGCCTCCCGTGGCCGGAAGTGCTGCCGGGAAGGCCTCACGGCCCCATCATACTCGCAACCCTGGCCTGTCCATCCCTCTACTCACCCACACCTCCTGTTATTTTCCGGCGACGACAGCCGAACCAGTCAACCCTCATACTCTCCACCGCGTGGGCAGCCACTGCCGTGTCTTCCCCGACTCCGTGTCGTTCCCTTCATAGGCCTCGCCGTCGTCCACCGCCCTGGTGCTCTCGGCGCAGTGTGGTCAACGATGTCCATGCAACGGCCATAGTGCTTCTTCAATCTCTGGTCTTCTTGCCCCAGCCGCCCAAAGCAGCGCCGGTCGTGCCGCATGCTCCTGAATCCCGTGGCTAGCTGTGCTGCTGCGGAGGCCTCACCGTCCCCATACTACTCCCACCGCTGGCCAGGCCATCCCTCCACTCACCCACTCCTCCTGTTATTCTGCAGCGACGGCAGCCTCACACCGCAGCCGAACCAGTGAAACCTCGTACTCCTCTCTGCGTGGGCATCCACTACCGCGTCTTCCCCGGCTCCGCGTTGTCCCCTTCCTAGGCCTCGCCGTCGTCCACCGCCGTGGTGCTCTCGGCACGGCGTGGTCAATGTGGTCAATGACCGACTTCCATCGGAAGAGTACTGTACGTGGAGAGGCTGACAGCTGGGTCCACGGCAGCCGCAAGGAAGTGCCTCCTTATTACGCGCAAAATAATTATTCCTCCACCTGACAGCAGGGACCCACCAGACGGGCCACCAGTATTTCATAGAAAAAACGTTTCCCCCTGACTGCTGGGACCCACCGGACGGGCCACCGTATTTCATGAAAAAAAAAACGTTTGGCCCTGACTGCTGGGACCCACTGGACGGACCACCGTATTTCGCGAAAAAACGTCCCCCCACCGCTGTCAGCTCGAACCCATCGAAAGTGCCTCCTTATTACGCACAAAAAAATGAATACTCCCCCTTCTAGCTGGGACCCAACCTGGTGGGAGGCTGACTTGTGGGCTTACTAAGTTGACGAGGATGTTGTGCTTTGTCAACTTAGTCTATGAACGATTCTAGTTCCAGTGACCGTACGATGTCCATCCAACGGCCGTAGTGCTTCTTCAACCTCTGGTCTTCTTGCCCCAGTCGCCCAAAGTTGCGTTGATCGTGTCGCGTGCTCCTGCCTTTCATGGCCGGCTGTGATGCCGCGGAGGCCTCACCGCCCCCTACTACTCCCACCGTCGGACCATGCTATCCCTCTACTCACCCACACCCCCTGTTATTCTGCGGCGACGGCAACCTCACGCCGCAGCCGAACCAATGAACCCTCGTACTCCTCTCCGCGTGGGCATCCACTGCCGCGTCTTCCCCGGCTCCGCGTCGTCCCCTTCCTAGGCCTCGCCGTCGTCCACTGCCTTGGTGCTCTCGGCGCGGCGTGGTCAATGTGGTCAACGACCGACTTCCATCGGAAGAGTACTGTACGTGGAGAGGCTGACAGCTGGGTCCACGGCCACAGCCCAGTTTTTTTGTGATTTGCCAAGTAAGTCGCTTTGTCAGGCTTGTTGGGCTGCAAATCTTTCAAGATGAGGAGAGCTTCATTCGGCTTGCCAAGAAAATGGCCCATCAGTAATGAGAAATGGGCTGTACATTTTTAAAACACATCAAACCGGCAATTAGTTTAAAATATCTTTTTATTCATTTCGAGATTTTAAATTACATTAATTTTTATGCGTGGAGAATTTGTTGGATTTTATATTGATATACATTTATTTTTTAAATCAGTTTGAATGTGAGTCGAAATTTCGGGATTAAAAACAGTTCATACCGCACCGAAATATGCAAAATTTCGTTAATTTTTTAACCGTGGCCAGAATATGGGCTGTAATGCTAACAAAAAGAATATGGGCTCCAAAAAAACATTAAGAATTAGCAAATGGGCTGTAAATTATTAGAAATAATGGCATATGGGTTGTATGCTGTTTTCCACAGATTTGAGGCTTTCCTAAAAAAAGGTTGATGCACAAGCACTAACTGTTGGATGTCCATCCAACGGCCGTCGTGCTTCTTCAATCTCTGCTCTTCCTGCTCCAGCCGCTCAAACAAGCGCCAGCGGGACTGCCTGCTCCCTCCTCCTCGCGGCCGGTGTGCTGCCGCACAGGTCTCACTGCCCGACCGTACTCCCATTGCTGGCCTAGCCATCCCTCTACTCACCCACACCTGCTGTTATTCTCCGGCGACGGCAGACGAACCAATAAACCCTCATATAGTCGTACTTCCCTCCGCGTGGGAAACAACTGCCGAGTCTTCCCTGGCTCCGTGTCGTTCCCTTCCTAGGCCTCGCCGTCGTCCACCGCCCTGGTGCTCTCGGCACGGCATGGTCAACGTGGTCAACGACCGACATGCATCTGAAGTGGACTTTACGTGGAGAGGCCAACAGCTGGGTCCATGGCCGCACCCAAGGAAATGCCTTCTTATTACGCGCAAAATAATGATTCCTCCACGTGACATCAGGGACCCACCGAAAGGGCCTCTGTATTTCACGAAAAAAACGTTTCCGCCGCTGACAGCTCGGACCCACCAGCTATATCTTCGCACGCAAGGAAGTGCCTCCTTATTACGCACAAAAAAAATGAATACTCCCCCTGTTAGCTGGGACCCAGTATAGTGGCAGGCTGACTTGTGGGCCTACTAAGTTGACGGGGACGGAGGGCTTTGTCAACTTAGTCAATATGCACGATTCTAGCTCAAGTGACCGTACGATGTCCATCCAATGGTCGTAGTGCTTCTTCAACCTCTGGTCTTCTTGCTCCAGCCGCCCAAACCAGCGCCGGTCGTGCCTCGTGCTCCTACCTCCTGTGGCCGGCTGCGATGCGGTAGAGGCCTCACCACCCCCTACTACTCCCACCGCTGGCCAGGCCATCCCTCTACTCACCCACACCCCCTGTTATTCTGCGGCGACGGCAGCCTCACAATGTAGCGAACCAGTGAACCCTCGTACTCCTCTACGCGTGGGCATCCACTGTCGCGTCTTCCCCGTCTCTGCGTCGTCCCCTTCCTAGGCCTCGCCGTCGTCCACCTCCCTAGTGCTCTCGGCGTGGCGTGGTCAACATGGTCAAGGAACGGCTTCCATCGGACGTGGACGGTACATGGAGAGGCTGACAGCTGGGTCCACGGCCACAGCAAGGAAGTGCCTCCTTATTACGTGCAAAATAATTATTCCTCCACCTGACAGCAGGACCCACCGGACGGGCCACCGTATTTTGCGAAAAAATGTTTCCCCCTGACTGCTGGGACCCACCAGCTACATCTTCGCACGCAAGGAAGTGCGTCCGGGCAAAAAAAAGATTTGCCCCCTGACTGCTGGGACTGACCAGCTACATCTTCGCAGGCAAGGAAGTGCCTAACAGTCGGGACCTACCTGGTCGAAGCGTACGTAGCATTGTCATTCTGGTCGCGAACGTGTACGTACATACTGGTCGATGTAGAGGCGCGCACGTGTCGTAGTAGAGGCGCGCACGTAGCATTTACACATACGTACATCGGCCAGGGTGCAAGAAAGAAAATACGGCCACGTATGTGTACATACGGGCAGGGTGTCGAACGCCTAGTCGCGCATACATATGGCCAGGGCTTGTGTACATGGCTGGGTTAGAACGGAGAAATAGCGTCGTCGTCGTGTTCATGGGGAGGCAACAGAATGCGTCGTGTTCATGGGGAGGCAACGAAATGCGTGGTCGTGTTCATCGGGAGGGCTTGGACGGAACAGGCGATGGAAACGAGGCCTGGCGTACCGCAAAACGGCAGAAACGGCCTTGTGTTCGACCGGCCATGTTCGAAATGGGATCCTGTTCATTGGGAGGGGTCTGGCGTACCGCAAAACGGAGGAAACGGACCTCCTACGGTCGAAACGGGGGTCCTGTTGATCAGGAGGGGTGTGGCATACTGCAAAACGGAGGAAACGGACTTGTGTTGGAGCGCTACGGTCGAAACGGGGGTCCTGTTCCTTGGGAGGGGTGTGGCATCGCAAAACGGGACTCCACGGGATACTGTTCATCTCCTCCGTCGACCTCCTCCAGCCTCCACGGGCTCCTGTTCATCCAGCCTCCACGGGCTCCTAATCATCCAGCCTCCACCGCGCGCTACTCCACCGGCTACTGTTCAACCACCCCTCCACCGTCTACTGTTCATCCAACCCTCCACACCACGGGGTCCTGTTCAACCACCCCTCCACGGGCACCCCTCCACCATCTACTGTTCATCCAGCCCTCCACACCACGGGGTCTTGTTCAACCACCCCTCCACCGTCTACTGTTCATCCAGACCTCCTCACCACGGGGTCCTGTTCATCCACCCCTCCATGGGCACCCCTCCACCGTCTACTATTCATCCAGCCCTCCACCACACCACGGGGTCCTGTTCATCCACAGGCAACGCCACCGCTCACTATTCATCCAAACCCGCCGCAACACTCACTGTTCATCCCATCGATCGGCTTTAATTAGCAGCAGTAGCGAAGGAATCGCTCGATCGGGTTCAGTTAACAGCCATCGATCGATCGCTCGAGTTCAGTAATGCATAGCCTGCAGTGCAATCGCTCGGGTTCAGTTAGAGCCCAACGCCTCGCTCGGGTTCAGTTAGAGCCAACGCCTCGCACACACGCGCGTACGTGTACGAGAGAAACGCGCATCGCTCGGCCCCCGACCTCCCACCGTAACCGGGAACTCCCCAAAATTTTCCTCCCCCTCGCTTCTACCATGGTTTTTTCCGTTATGGACGGCCCAAAGAATGTCATGTAGCTGCGTCTCCGGCCCGCCCAGGACAAAAACCCCATGTTCTGTCATGATTTTTTGTCATAGAAGTAGGAGCCCACCACATCTATGATGATACCGGGTTTTGTCACAATTATCATCATAGAAGTGTCATATGTATGACAGACAAAAATTTCGTTCGGCCCAAAATGTCACGGATGTGTCTTTTTTTTATAGTCCATCTACCCAGGTATTCCGTTTAGTATTATATTTTTTAACCCTCTCGCCTTCTCTTTCGTTGTTGTACTACTTACTAGTACTAGTAGGAGTACTTTTTACCTTGGAGGACGCGTATATCTAGCTAGGCCCTTGAAGACTTGAACCCACTAGCTGCCACAATTTTTGTTTTTCCATGTCTTACTATCTCATCCATGTAGCCAAGAGTGGCTATATATAATAAGGCGGTTATTTTACTTCCTCTATATAAGAGTAGTACTATTTGCTGCACAGTATTACTGACCGCCATATTTGAGCACAACATTATTATGCATGGACCTTGACTGTGTACGTCACCATGTGTCCAGATCTGAGATGCCATGTGTACCAGATGAATGGCACCGAGTTGACCCCCGTGATGCTACGTGGGTGCCGAGGAACACTCTTGGAGAGTACTCGCTTTTCATTGGGGACAGCTACCCCATTGTGAAGCGGATGCCACCTTCCGTGCACGACACCGGAGGCCCGCCGTTCATGAAGCATGGTTGTGTCTTTGGTGCGCACCGCCGGATTAACGACATGCTGGGACACGCTATCCCTGATTTATGCCGCTTCAGCTTGGATGAGTCTCCATCGTGTGGAACCGGACTAGAAAGCTGTGACAATGATTCCCTTTGCCCACCTCTATCCATGAAGAACACCTGGGACTAGAACCTGGAGGAGGACATGTAGCCCATCTATAACGTGTAAGTGGGGTATGGTAAATTCTGAACGGTAGCACTGTGAATATATGTAGACTAGTCATGCAAAAATTCATGCACAAATTTTTTAGTAGTAAATGTGTTATGTGTACATGCAACTTGTGTGGTTGTTGCATGGGATCCAACACGCTCATTGAGAAAAAAGGTGGCACAACTTTGGATATAGGTGACGTGGCGGCATCATACAGTAGCATCATTCGCTATAGTTGTAATACTCCTACTAGGACAACAACTCCTATAAAAACTTGCGCCTGGCTCTTTGCCTCTTCGGGAGGTTCAACAGTTCGTACTCGTGTGAGCCTTGCACCTGGCTCTTAGCCTCTTCGGAAGGTCCAACAATGATGATACTACAGTACAATATGCTTCTGGCAATCTGACACCGATTGAACTGCTGCACATCCACTGCAAGGGCAAGGGCGAGAGAGGGAGAGGGAGAGGGTGCTGTAGTCAAAACCCTCTCCTTGTCCTATGAGCCACCGCGCGCGTGGGCAAGGAAGAGGCGTAGTAAGCAAGCTTCTCCTCGTTCGGCGAGTTGACGGGACACATCAAAGAAGTACAAGTACTAGTCCTCTCTGGTTAAATATGGCTTAATTTGAAACGAGAAAAATACACTGGCAGTCAAAGTATGTAAAAATACGTTCTTTACGGTCACTATATATAGTTTTGCGGTGATTATACGATCACTAGCTCATCATAGAGCGCCGTATTGCACCCTACTGACCGGCCACATAGTCGACGTGGCACTTTGTTGACTGGTTAAATTTTCACCTGGTTTCTGGGTACCACCTGTCAGTTGGCAGAGCAAAGAAATCAGTTGAACACAACTTTACGCAGGCGCGACAGGAATCCAACCCTTGCGCGCGAACCACCCTGGCAATGTATGTGAGTGCATACACTTCCAATGCATTTAGCCTTTAATCTAAAATCGATATTGACTTACTAATGCACCAACTTGTGCTCTAGCTATAGGCTACATGTCTATCCTTAATTACAGCATGCAACAACCTTCATTTAATCTTCTTCTCTCAATGGTCGCATGCACACATAAATCTGCTACTTTTGGGCGTTAATTATGCCCTGGTCAATGTGTAAATCTCTAAATGTACAGTCTTTCACAGACGTAGGGAGTAGGTTGAGCACTTGAGCATGAGCGTGTGTGTTGCGTCGTGTGCTGTGTGCCGCACGGGTGCGTGAGTGTTGCGGGCGTTCATGTGTACGTGTGAGTGTTGCATGTTGCATGCATGCATGCATGAGGCTTTTACTCCCTCCCATTGACATGTTCATATTTCAAGCTTCCTATATTCCCTCCATATTGTGATACTCCCTCTGTTCCCAAATACGGAGTAAAATCCTCCCTTTGTTCCCACAGAGTATTTGTCCCTCTAGAGATTTCAACAAGTGACTACATACAGAGCAAAATGAGTGAATCTACACTCTAAAATATGTCTACATACATATGTATGTTGTATTCCATTTGAATGTTTAAAAAGATAATATTTAGTGATTTTTTAACTAAAGTTCTTCATGCATTGGTGGGATTCTTCCATTTAAGTCTTTTTGCCTTGCCACATCAGACTTTTTGCCTACATGGCAGCCTTAGCACCTGTACAAGGTGGAGCATTGGGAGGGGCCTGAGCGTACATGCATAGGGATATTGTAGATAGGAAGTCTTCGCGATCCATTGTTCCCCATCTTGGTCAGAGAGAACTATTCAACTAGTCTTCATAGTGAATTGACAATACACGCTTCAGCAGATGGGACACTTGATTAATAAGCTGAACCAGCGTGTTGGTGTTACTAAATCAGCCTTACCCAGTACTGCCATCATGTTTGCTAGTGGAGCACGCTTCCGCAAATAAGATGACGCACCTCTCTCCTCCATTAACTAACATATGGGCCCTCTTGAGGTAGACCCACATGTCATCGGCGTAACTATTTACACTCCGAAGGACGGTATATCCTAGTAGTAGTACTAGTAGAATTGAGATTTAATGCACTTTCTTCCCCGTCTTTCACTCTTCTTCCTCCTCTCTTCTTCTTTCTCCTCTCTTCCCAATCTTCGACCGCACACCATTTCCAACTGCTCACTGCTCGCCCGCTCGCGCCATCTTCCTTGGTAGCTCGCTCGTACCATATCCCCCCGCTCACTGCTCGGCCACACGCCATCTTCTTCGCTCCCCTGCCCGAATCCACTTCCCTGCTGGCTCGCAGGCACCGGAAACCCCAGTCACTTAGCGCTCTGAAAAACCCTATGGCAGAACCGACTGACACGCAGAGCCACGATTGGAATTCCCTCCCTAATGTTCTCTTGGAACAGATCTATAATCATATGGACCTGCTCAGCACCGTCCGTCTTGCCGCAAGCTCGGTGTGTTTGTGCCGTGTACTCGTCTGCAACCAGCTGGCTCTTTTCAAGACACCCTGCTTGCTGATGCCCGATCCTCGCAGGTGGCCCCGACACCAACTTGATGATCCTACGGAGGTTGCCGTGGTGCCCTTCGACAGGCTACCACTACCCGTCCACCTGTCCTTCATGCGCGGCCACTACTGGGCGGGCATGAAGGCCAACTGGATCGTCCTCATCCACCAATCCGGTAGTCCATGGTGTCTCATGGATATCTACACCCAGCGAGAGATCACCCTTCCATCGTTGGATACTGCCGCCATCAAGCCTCGCGGCCCGCCGGACACTCCTGCCTACTACGCACGAGACGCGTCGAGCTTTTGGCTCGACCTCTGTTCGCTGAAGGTTGTAATCTACGAAGTGCCCACACCATCACAAGACTACATGGATTACAAGCTCATTGTCGTGTTCAACATGGGATTAGTCTATCTGGAATCCAGTCGCCATACATGGTTATGGCTCATCGTCGATCCTCTTCACCCAACATTTCTGTCTAATACTACAGTGCATGATGGCATCGTTTATGCGGTCGACGCACAGATTTGCTGCCTATACTGGTGGAATCTATCGTTGTGTAATTGTTCTACCTCATCTCATCTTTACGTTAAGAATACGACTGCCTATTCATTGTTACAAATTTAGAATATATAGTATGTCTAGGACCACATTATTGCTATATGTTCCTCTCATTTCCTAGATTTTTATGAGCACACATGTTATTGTTAGAGTTGATATGAGAACAATTGGCATCTAATGATTGTTAGAATAGATATTATGAATATAACCTCATGATTGCTATATGTTACTCTCATTTCCAGGATTTTTATAACAACGCATGTTATTGCTTAGAGTTGATATGATAACTGTAGTTAGTGCTATGGTAGAATATGAGTAGGCCCTATCATATCTGTTTTCCTCTCATTGTTACATGATGTTTGAACCATGATATATTGCTAGACTAGCAATGTGCCCTTGCATTGCAATGGACCCAAAATAGAATAATACATGTTCACAAACTTGAAAGAAAAACACTATAGTTTGGTGTATATATCACTAAAATATACTCGTATTAGGTTTCACTCAAAATATATTCCTTGTGGCTGTTTTGATGAGGTGGGGGAGGGATGTGGTTGGTTTCAAGATACTAAGGGGTTTCTGCAAATTGGAGCAGAGGAGTGGGGTCTTGTTGCAAAAATGCCACGACTTACATCATAGTCCTTAGATGCAGATCTAATGGTCAGAATTGATGGATGACGGACACACCATTATCACCAACTGAGTCTTTTATAGGAGTAGGGAATATGAAAGCCATTGGCTTATTTTTTAACTTGGGGTATGATTATGACCATGACATTGCAATTCTCTATCTATGATATGTGTCACTGTTATAATAATCTTAATTCCACACATACTTTGAACATGATTGTTTATTTTTGCCCTTTTGGTCTCCAATTTGAATAGTTGCAGCAGACGCAAATGTGCTGACCTTCATGATTCCAGGACCTGGAATCATACCAGCCGATGGGTGGTGGTTTATCGCTCGTTCAACTGACAGTAGTCCTTTGATGCTCATTTGCACGTACCAAATTGACCAAACCATTTCATCAAACCACATGCAATACAATGCCTGGGGCGTTCGTGACATTGATGGCTATGGTTGGTTCGTGTTCGAGAAAGATCCCAACTCCGTTGGGCCAGGCGTATTCAACTGGAGGCGGGTTTACAGCCTCGACAACCACTCCATGTTCCTCGGGCTCAATTATCCTATCATCCAACCAATCATTGATCATATCACCGGCGATGATTACCGTGCTATGCTACTTCCATTCGCCAGGGGGAACTGTGTTTACACATCATACCATGGGTTTCATGAATCACCATATCCAGAGATTTGTCGACATAGCTTGTTGCCAGATAATCTTCAGTGTGTGAAAGGCATCAAGCTTCCATGCGATGGATGGCTTTTGCAAACCCGACATGCGGCGATGTGGTTCATGCCAACAACAAATATGCACAACTTGATTCGTACTGATATCTAGTCTGAGCCATGTATTTTGCTGCTGTAGCATGACCCTCTTTTGTTGGATATTATGTACTATTGTTAATTTGCAGCACTCCTCTGGTTTGAAGGATAGATACCTTTCTGGGATCAAGTGCATCCTAACTCACCTGCGTAGGATGTACTGATAATGATGATGGAGATGTTGTGCAGAAGCCATATATATATACAGCTCGTCTATTCTGATAATATTATCAGAATAGTTATTCTGATAACACTTCCGCACTGCATGCTCAACGCGAGGGCACTGCACTTTCTTTAGCAAGAGCACTACATTACAGAGACTACTGAACTTCGTGTCGGAAAAACCTTCGCGTAGTGTTTTTTCGGTACTGTTTTCGCTCTAATTTTTTAACCGCTTATTGGAATGAGGCGTGTAATATACCGTTTGAAAGCTACGGATTAGACGCAAGTTCGCCATGTTGAACACTTTTCGAGATTCCCCACGGGTTAAGAGTAGTTTCAAAAATGATGCGGCCCACAAAGAGTGGCAGCGAGCTTTTTTCGCATTTTTCTAAACCGCTCGTTGGAATGAGGAAAATGATACACCATTGGATAGATATCATCGAGGCGCATATTTTTCATAACTATTGTTTTCTCTAATTCATTATGGTTTAAGAGAAGGTTCAAATTTACTAAATCACGGAATTCTGTTTTTCAAATTTTTTCAAATTTTCGGTATTGTTTTCGCTCTAGTTTTTAACCGTTTTTCAAAACAAGGCGTGTAATATCCCGTTGAAAAGCTATGGGCGAGGTGCAACTTTCATGTGTTGAAATGTTTTTGAGATTCCTTACGATTTTAGATAATTTTGAAAATTGTGCGGCAGACGACGAGTGGCAGCGGCTGTTTTTCGCAAATTTTTTACAAATCACTGGTCGGAATGATTCAAACGATACGCCGTTGGAAAGATATCGACGAGGGACAACTTTTTCATGTAGAACACTCTCTTTAATTCTTTACGGTTTTAGAGGAATTTCGAATTTAGCGAAATGCGGACACTCTGTTTTTCACGACACCCAAATCGACGTGGGTACTTCATCCGACTGAAAACCGCACTGCATCGGACGAAAAACCACACTGCATCAGACATGATAGAGAACTGCATGGTTTATTTTATTCAAACATAATTTTTTTAAGGACGAGAAAGTAGAGTGCACTTCACATTGGGTGTAAATGAACCACAACACTATCAAGAAGTGAACCGCATTACTTTTTTGTGGTACGTAAATCTTCCTAAGCGAGGTGGAGTGCACTTCATGTCAAGTGTTGGTGGATCGCAAGACTATGAAAAGTGAGCCTTGAGACTACCGTAAATGTGTCGTACTGCATTAGACAGAAAACCGCACTTATTTACACTAAAAACCGCACTTCATTGGACAGACAAGTGCACTGCATGATTTCTTTTTTGTGGGACGTAATTTTTCCCAAACAAGGTGGAGTGCACTTCTTTAGACTAAAACCTACACTTCATCGGACTGGCAAGTGCATGGCATCATTTCTTTTTTGTGGGACGTAAATTTTTCCAAACGAGATGGAGTGTACTTCACGCCGAGCGTTGGTGAACCGCAATACTACCTCGAGACTACCAAATTTTCCGAAACAAGGTGAAGTGCACTTGACGTCAAGCATTGGGCCCGGAAGTGGACCGTAGGGACAGAGCGAGTGCACTACATCTAATAAGAAGTGAGCTGCTTTGAGATGTTCTTGTTTGTGTTTGCCAAGTGGACCACGGAAAAGTTATATAGAGAACAGCGCAAGAGAACAAATTGAGCTACAAAGCATACACAACTATCGATAGTTTTACACAGCCACACACCCATACAATATCGGCACTCTCCACTGGCCGAACCACACAAAATTCTACGGGGTACACTTTCACTAACCATCGTGGTAATGAAGTGCAGTTTTTACAATGAACTAATGAAGTGCAGTTTTCAACAACAACAAAATTGAGGAATGGGCCATCCAGCCGAACTACACCACTTCACCTTTCCTGCAAAAATAAGTAGAATGAACCTCAATAGAAAACCAGAGAGGACTTCATTTGCACTTTTTCTGTTTAGAAAAGCACAAAAATCAATGAAGTGCAGAAGAGCACTATGCGTCTCCTGATGCTCTACTCGTCATGCTTGTAGTAGGCCACCGGGAAGCGCGATGCAGTGGGGAGAGGAGGCCCATGGGAACCTCCAGATAGGCCCAGCGAGCTGCACAGGATGCGCCCGCGAGCTGCACCCCAAGCGAGTGAAATACAAAATGACTAAAAAAATCACTCTGGCATGTAGCCACCACAACGAAACTGCAATCCTGCCTGATGCCCGATCTACACTGCACGAGGTGTCGCAGTGCACTGCACGCCCGCGGCCGTGCTGCTCCAGCGATGGAGGATGGGAGGTAGAATAGGGGGACCGAGGGGCGGCGACCCACTAACTTGGCGGCGCCGGCGCGGGTACTTGGGGCGTGATCTGACCGGGGGTGCCTGGATCCATCGTGGGAGGTTGAGGCTGCTGCGCTCATTGGTGCGATGGGGGCGGGGCCTGGCAGCGCGGCGGTGTTGCCCGGCACCGCAGGGAGGTAGTGAATGGGGAGGGGGCGGGGGCGGATCCCATCGGATCCCACGAGGACAACGACGCTGGAGGCTGAATCCACCGGATCCCACGGGGACGACGACGCTATAGGCGGATCCCACCGTATCCGGCACCGGGAGAGGTCGTTGGTGGTGGTACGACCACCATGGATGGGGAGGAGGAGGGGTTGTTCTGGTCAATGGAGCAGGGGGCGGTGGCCATCCAGGAGAAGTAGGGGGCGGCGCCACGGGAAGGTGCTGCAGGGGAGGAGGCGGAGCATGGAGGTAGGTGGCGGGGTAGGGCTCCGGCGACGCGCGGCGGGGGCGGGGCTCCGGCGGCGCGCGGCGGGGGCGCGGCTCCGGCGACGCGCGGGCGGGGCGGGTCTCCGGCGGTCTGGGTTGGAAGGAGGAGGTCAGCCGCATCGTAGGGAGGGGCCGACCCGGGGTGGGAGGTAGGAGGTCGTCGGGATGGCGCCGCAGCAGCGCGGGGGAAGGAGGTGGGGCGACGACGCGGGCGAAGATAGCGGCTAGGCGGCGCGGGGGAGGAAGGTGGTGTGGCGGCGCGGGCAGGGAGGTGGTCCGGTGGCGACGTGATGGGATGCGGGTGTGGAGCACGGGGAGAGCGAGGGGTGGAGGAGAGGATAAAGCGGGGTGGGTTATGTTTTTTCTTTCATTGCATCCGCAGTTTGGTTGTGGTTAGTTTGTAGCTACAGGTGGGTCGGGGTGTTATCAAAATAAGCTCCGGTGTTATCATAATAAGACTCTTAAGGGTGTTATCATAATAGACCCACCCTATATATATAATATCAATTAGGCTTCAAGTGTGTACTTGTTGGTGAAAGTGTTGTCCAATGAGAATTATATTTTGTATTACTCATGTAGCCTACAAATTTTGTCGCACAGCCTTGTAACTTCTTACCCCATTTCTAAATTTGTACTAGTCCTCTATACCGTATATTGCGCTACTCGTACTGCTACCTCCCTCCTGGTTTACTGGCCCCCTTCATAATTTGTGTCAAATTTTGACAATAAATTTCACTAACTAAATGTTAATGCATGTCACAAAAAATTATATCGTTTTATTCGTATTTGAACATAGTTTCCAATGGAATAATTTTCGGTGACATGCATTGACATTTTGTTAGTTAAACCTATGGTTAAAATGTGACACTAAATACGACTAGTAAGTAGTACAGTAGCAGTACTAGTAAACATCGGTCAAATTATTCATCATGTCCTCACATTGAATTGACGTGACAACATGCTGCACGTGAGGTGACACAAGAATCCCAGTGGCGTGTTCGGGTATTGTGGACTTCGGATGTGGAGTACTACCACTTATCTGTTGAAATCTTTCATCATTCACTTAAAACAGCCGATTTGATCATACATTGTGTACCATATAACTGGAATTAGCCGATGCAACTCCAGGAAGGATTGGTTGGTCCTGCCTGCTGGCGTCAAGTTCTATCCCATGGATCAGGAGATGGTTGAGCACCTTGAGGCCAAAGTGAGTGCTGACAGCGCGAGATCTCACCCTCTCGTCGATTTATTCATACCAACCATCGACAGCGAGCACGACATATGCTACACCCATCCTAAGAAACTTCCAGGTAAGACACCGATTGGCCGTCTACTTGCACAAACATATTCCTTTGTTTATAGTTCTATTTTTCTTTTTAGACGCAGACCTAGTGAAGCAATTACAATTTGACAGTTAATAAAAAGTGAAACAAGTGACTCTAACATGCCAAAGATGTTATGAAAATGCCAACTACGTACACTAAAACCTGTATTCAACAATACTGCAGGTATCACACTGAGTGGCCTAAGCAAGCATTTCTTCCCGCGCAATTCCAGGGCATTCAAAAGGGGCACGTTGATGCGCCGCAAGATATAGTTGGAGTGCAGCATGCACGCGATGTGGCACAAGACCGGCAATACCTTGCCGGTGATGGTCAATGGCTGGCAGACGGGCAGCAAAAAGGTTCTGGTGCTGCACACCAACAAGAACTTCAACCATTCCCGCAAAAAAAAGAACTTCGACCAGCAGAGGACCAACTGGGTGATGCACCAGTACCACCTCAGGGACCTGGAGCAAGAGAAGGAGCGGGAGCTGGTCTTTTGCAAGATTTTCTACCAGACGAACACTAGGGCCAGGACTAAAAATATTATAAGTTAGTTTGGTATTGTTACTTGTACCACCTTGTCGTCCGCTAGTTGGTATTGTTGTTAATGATCTTTAGGTATGAACTTGGCATTTATTCAAACCATCATGCCGAGGGTCGACATGGATATAAAGCTGAATCATTTGTTTTGAAACAAATTTTCAGGCACCTGATTTTTATTTGACGGGTAGCATAAGCACCTAACGTTTGAATTCCCAGTTCTCCAAATTTTTCAAAACAAGTGCATGCACTTATTAGCATGATGAAAAAAAATTATACCTGCTGCATCCCAGTTATCAGTCTGTACTTGCGGAATTCTCTCGTTTATTGAGCAGGTATATTGTTTTTTTAGGTCGAGCAAGTTTCAACTGGGTTGTAGACTGCCCAGGCTTGGTTTTCTTTTAATAGGCCTAGCCCATGACAACAACAGGGTACAAAGATCTAGTAGGTATGTACTGGCCTCTGGCCGGCCAGCGTTAGTTATATTTTTTCTTACAACATCCGCAGGCAGTTTTTTTACTGAATCAAACACACAGCCCAGTTCTATTTTCCTCTTGAAACGCCATGTCCTACTTCGTTTTCTAATCTCTACCTATAGTTTTACTAGTTCATATACACGTATCATTATATTGAAAATACATAAAGTTCCCTTTTCATATTTACATTCTTATTTTTGTTGTTATTTTCCCTCCCATCGCTGATTTTTTTACCACTGGTTTTCCCTTAAACCAACTCAATTGTCCCACATCTTGTTTGTTTACAAAAACAATATGATTTTTTTGGCAAATCGATAAGTTCTTAAAAATGTTTATCATTTCGGGATTACAATAGTTCGGACTCCACCGTAATATGCAAAATAAGGTTGAACTTTTTGACCGTGGTCGTGGGCAGAAAATGAGTTGTAATAAATTACTTCAGAATTAGCAAATGGGCTACAAATTATTAAAAAATAGAAAATGGGCTCTATGTTGTCTGCCACGGATTTGGAGGCTGGCTTGTAGGCCTACTAAGTTCATGCGTACATAAGGTTTCTCAAAAAAAGAAATTCAATCAACCATCGACTCTACGAGCTTCAGACCGTTAGATGTCAATCTAACAGCAATCATGCTTCTTCAGTCTCTGATCTTCCTACTCCAGCTGCCCAAACCAGCACCGGCGGAACCGCCTGCTCCCGCCTCCCGTGGTCGGCTGATGTCTACCACACAACCTTCTTCTTGTAGACATTGTTGGGCCTCCAAGTGCAGAGGTTTGTAGGATAGTAGCAAATTTCCCTCAAGTGGATGACCTAAGGTTTATCAATCTGTGGGAGGCATAGGATGAAGATGGTCTCTCTCAAACAACCATGCAACCAAATAACAAAGGGTCTCTTGTGTCCCCAACACACCCAACACAATGGTAAATTGTATAGGTGCACTAGTTCGGCGAAGACTTGGTGATAGAAGTGCAATATGGATGGTAGATATAGGTTTTTGTAATCCGAAAATATAAAAACAGCAAGGTAACTAATGATAGAAGTGAGCGAAATCAGTATTGCAATGCGTTGAAACAAGGCCTGGGGCTCATACTTTCACTCGTGCAAGTTCTCTCAACAATAATAACATAATTGGATCATATAACAATCCCTCAACATGCAACAAAGAGTCACTCCAAAGTCACTAATAGCGGAGAACAAACGAAGAGATTATTGTAGGGTACGAAACCACCTCAAAGTTATTCTTTCTGATTGATCTATTCAAGAGTCCATAGTAAAATAACATGAAGCTATTCTTTCCGTTCGATCTATCCTAGAGTTCGTACTAGAATAACACCTTAAGACAAAAATCAACCAAAACCCTAATGTCACCTAGATACTCCAATGTCACCTCAAGTATCCGTGGGTATGATTATACGATATGCATCACACAATCTCAGATTCATCTATTCAGCCAACACAAAGAACTTCAAAGAGTGCCCCAAAGTTTCTAACGGAGAGTCAAGACAAAAATGTGTGCCAACCCCTATGCATAAGTTCATGAGGTCACGGAACTCGTAAGTTGATCACCAAAACATACATCAAGTGGATCACATGAATATCCCATTGTCACCACAGATAAGCACATGCAAGACGTACATCAAGTGTTCTCAAATCCTTAAAGACGCAATCCGATAAGACAACTTCAAAGGGAAAACTCAGTCCATTACAAGAGTGTAGAGGGGGAGAAACATAATAAGATCCAACTATAATAGCAAAGCTCGCGATACATCAAGATCGTGCCAAATCTAGAACACGAGAGAGAGAGAGAGATCAAACACATAGCTACTAGTACATACCCTCAGCCCCAAGGGTGAACTACTCCCACCTCGTCATGGAGAGCTCCGGGATGATGAAGATGACCACCGGAGAGGGATTCCCCCCTCCGACAGGGTGCCAAAACGGGTCTAGATTGGTTTTCGGTGGCTATAGAGGCTTGAGGCGGCGGAACTCCTGATCTCGGTTTCTTTCTAGAAGTTTGGGTATATATAAGAGGTGTTGGAGTTGGGAGAAAATCAGGGGGGTCCCCGAGGCGGCCACGAGATAGGGGGGCGCGCCCCCACCCTGGTGGTGGCCTCGAGACTCCTCTGGTCCATCTTCGGTACTCCATGGGCTTCTTCTAGTCCAAAAACAATCTCCGTGAAATTTCAGGTCAATTGGACTCTGTTTGGTTTTCCTTCTATGCGATACTCTAAAACAAGGAAAAACCAGAAACTAGCACTGGGCTCTAGGTTAATAGGTTAGTCCCAAAAATCATATAAATGCATTTAAAACATCTTAGATGGATAATATAATAGCATGGAACAATCAAAAATTATAGATACGTTGGAGACGTGTCAAGCATCCCCAAGCTTAATTCCTACTCATCCTCAAGTAGGTAAATGATAAAAATAGAATTTTTGATGTGGAATGCTACCTAGCATAATCATCAATGCAATTTTGTTTATTGTGGCATAAATGTTCAGATCCGCAAGATTCAAGACAAAAGTTTAATATTGACATAAAAATAATAATACTTCAAGCATACTAACTAAGCAATTATGTATTCTCAAAATAACATGGCCAAAGAAAGCTTTCCCTACAAAGTCATATAGTCTGGCTATGCTCTATCTTCATCACACAAAATATTTAAATCATGCACAACCCCGATGACAAGCCAATCAATTGTTTCATACTTTTGATGTTCTCAAGCTTTTTTAATCTTCACGCAATACATGAGCGTGAGCCATGGACATAGCACTATAGGTGGAATAGAGTGATGGTTGTGGAGAAGACAAAAGGGAGAAGATTGTCTCACATCAACTAGGCGTATCAATGGGCTAGATGCCCAGCAATAGATATCAATGTGAGTGAGTAGGGATTGCCATGCAATGGATGCACTAGAGCTATCAGTGTATGAAAGCTCAACAAAAGAAACTAAGTGGGTGTGCATCCAACTTGCTTGCTCACGAAGACCTAGGGCACTTTGAGGAAGCCCGTCATCGGAATATACAAGCCAAGTTATATAATGAAAATCCCGGTAGTATATGAAAGTGACAGCATAGGAGACTCTCTATCATGAAGATCATGGTGCTACTTTGAAGCACAAGTGTGGTAAAAGGATAGTAGCATTGCCCCTTCTCTCTTTTTCTCTCATTTTGTTTTTTTGTTTTTTGGGCCTTCTCTTTTTTATGGCCTCTTTTTTCTCTTTTTTTATTTTTTCGTCTAGAGTCTCATCCCGACTTGTGGGGGAATCATAGAGTCCATCATCCTTTCCTCACTGGGACAATGCTCTAATAATGAAGATCATCACACTTTTATTTGCTTACAACTCAAGAATTACAACTCCATACTTAGAACAAAATATGACTCTAAGTGAATGCCTCTGGCGGTGTACCGGGATGTGCAATGAATCAAGAGTGACATGTATGAAATAATTATGAATGGTGGCTTTGCCACAAATACGATGTCAACTTCATGATCATGCAAAGCAATATGACAATGATGGAGCTTATCATAATAAACGGAACGGTGGAAAGTTGCATGGCAATATATCTCGGAATGACTATGGAAATGCCATAATAGGTAGGTATGGTGGCTGTTTTGAGGAAGGTAATGGTGGGTGTGTGGTACCGGTGAAAGTTGCGCGGCACAAGAGAGGCTAGCAATGGTGGAAGGGTGAGAGTGTGTATAATCCATGGACTCAACATTAGTCATAAAGAACTCACATACTTATTGCAAAAATCTATTAGTTATCGAAACAAAGTACTATGCGCATGCTCCTAGGGGGATAGATTGGTAGGAAAAGACAATCGCTCGTCCCCGACCGCCACTCATAAGGAGGACAATCAAAATATAAATCATGCTCCGACTTCATCACATAACGGTTCACCATACGTGCATGCTATGGGAATCACAAACTTTAACACAAGTATTTCTCAATTCACAACTACTCACTAGCATGACTCTAATATCACCATCTTCATATCTCAAAACAATCATCAAGTATCAAACTTCTCATAGTATTCAATGCACTTTATATGAAAGTTTTTATTATACCCATCTTGGATGCCCATCATATTAGGACTAGTTTCATAACCAAAGCAAATTAGCATGCTGTTTAAGACTCTCAAAATAATATAAGTGAAGCATGAGAGTTCATCTATTTCTTCAAAATAAAATCGCCACCGTGCTCTAAAAAGATATAAGTGAAGCACTGAGCAAATGACAAACTACTCCGAAAGATATAAGTGAAGACCAAAGAGTAGTTGAATAATTATGCAACTATGTGAAGACTATCTAACATTTAAGAATTTCAGATGTTGGTATTTTATTCAAACAGCAAGCAAAACAAAAGAAAATAAAATGACGCTCCAAGCAAAACACATATCATATGGTCAATACAAATATAGCTCCAAGTAAAGTTACCGATGAACGAAGACGAAAGAGGGGATGCCATCCGGGGCATCCCCAAGCTTAGGCTCTTGGTTTTCCTGGAATATTAACTTGGGGTGCCTTTGTAATCCCCAAGCTTAGGCTCTTGCCACTCCTTATTCCATAATCCATCAAATCTTTACCCAAAACTTGAAAACTTCACAACACAAAACTCAACAGAAAACTGGTAAGCTCCGTTAGTATAAGAAAATAAACCACCACTTTTGATACTGTTGTGAACTCATTCTAAACTCATATTGGTGTAATATCTACTGTATTCCAACTTCTCTATAGTTCATACCCTCCGATACTACTCATAGATTCATCAAAATAAGCAAACATCACATAGAAAACAGAATCTGTCAAAAACAGAACAGTCTGTAGTAATCTGTATTATTCGAATACTTACGTCACTCCAAAAATTTCGAAATAAATTTTTGGACCTGAGGAATTTGTCTATTAATCATATTAAAAAAGAATCAACCTAAACACACTCTCCAGTAAACAATGGCAGCTAATCTCGTGAGCGCAAAAGTTTCTGTTTTTTACAGATCACAAAGACTTCACCCAAGTCTTCCCAAAGCTTCTACTTGGCACAGACACTAATTAAAACATAAAACCACATCTAAACAGAGGCTATATGAATTATTTATTGCTAAACAAGAGAAAAAAGCAAAGAACAAAAATAAAATGGGGTTGCCTCCCAACAAGCGCTATCGTTTAACGCCCCTAGCGAGGCATGATGATTTCAATGATGCTCACATAAAAGATAAGAATTGAAACATAAAGAGAGCATCATGAAGAATATAACTAGCACATTTAAGCCTAACCCACTTCCTATGCATAGGGATTTTGTGAGCAAACAACTTATGGGAACGATAATCAACTAGCATAGGAAGGCAAAACAAGCATAGCTTCAAGATTTTCAATATGTAGAGAGGAAACTTGATATTATTGCAATTCCTACAAGCATATATTCCTCCCTCACAATAATTTTCAGTAGCATCATTTATGAATTCAACAATATAACTATCACATAAAGCATTATTCTCATGATGCACAAGCATAGAAATTTTATTACTCTCCACATAAGCAAAATTCTTGTCATTCATAATAGTGGGAGAAAACTCAATAAAATAACTATCATTGGAGGCATAATCCAATTGAAAATTAAAATCATGATGAAAAGTTCCATGGTTATCATTATTCTTTATAGAATACATGTCATCACAATAATCATCATAGAGAGCAACTTTGTTCACATAATCAATTGGAACCTCTTCCAAAATAGTGGATTCATCACTAAATAACACTACAAAAAAAGACACATCCGTGACATTTTGGGCTGAATGACAATTTTTTCTGTCATACTTATGACACTTCTATGATGATAATTATGACCAAACCCGGTATCATTATAGATGTGGTGGGGTCCTACTTCTATGAAAAAAATCATGACAGAAAATGGGCTTTTCGTCCTGGGCGGGCCGGAGACGCAGTTGCATGACATTCTTTGGGCCGTCCATGACGGAAAAAACTGTGGTAGAAGCGAGGGCGAGGAAAATATCGGGGTGTTACCGGTTAAGGTGGGTGGTCGGGGCCGAGCGATGCGCGTTTCTCTCATACACACACACGCGTGGGTGCGAGGAGTTGGGCTCTAACTGAACCCGAGCAATTGCACTGCAGGCTACGCGTTACTGAACCCGAGCGATCGATCGATGGCTGTTAACTGATCCCGATTGAGCGATTGCTTCGCTACTGCTGCTAACTGAAGCCGGTCGATGCTGCCTCTGGATGAACAGTGAGTGTTGCTGGGGTGTTTGGATGAATAGTTCCCGGTGGGGGTGGATGAACAGGACCCCGTGGTGTTGCCTCTGGATGAATAGGACCCCGATCGATCAAGCCGGTTGGGGCTGGATGAACAGGACCCCGTGGAGGGCTGGTGAATAGGACCACCCCGTGGAGGGCAGGATGAACAGTAGACGGTGAAGGGCTGGATGAACAATAGCCCATGGAGGGGTGGTTGAACAGGAGCCCGTGGAGAGGGCTGGTTGAACAGTAGCCAGTGGAGTAGCGCGCGATGGAGGCTGGATGAACAGGAGCCCGTGGCTGAACAGTCGCAGGTGGAGGCTGGAGAAGGTTGACGGTGGATGAATAGTAGCCCGTGGAGGCTGGAGGGGGTCGACGGTGGACATGAATAGTATCCCGTGGAGTCCCGTTTTGCGGTACGACACACCCCTCCCGATGAACAAGAGCCCTGTTTCGACCATAGCGCTCCAACACAAGTCCGTTTCCTCCGTTTTGCGGTACGCCAGACTCCTCCCGATGAACAGGATCCCGTTTCGACCGTGGTCGGTCGAACACAAGGTCATTTCCTCCGTTCTGCGGTACGCTAGGCCTCGTTTCCATCGGCTGTTCCATCTAAGCCCTCCCGATGAACACGACGACACATTCCGTTCCGACCCAGTCGGTTGGCTCCCCATGAACACGACGATGACGCAGTTTCTCCGTTCCGACCCAGCCATGTACATGAGCCCTGGCCGTACGTATGCGCGAGTAGGCATTCGAGACCCTGCCCGTATGTACGTACGTGGCCGTATTTTCTTTCTTGCACACTGGCCATTGTATGTACGTGTACATGCTACATGCGCGCCTCTACTATGACACATGCGCGCCTCTACATCGACCAGTATGTACGTACACGTTCGCAACCAGAATGACAACGCTACGTATGCTTCGACCAGGTGGGTCCCGACTGTCAAGCACTTCCTTGCCTGCAAAGATGTAGCTGGTGGGTCCTAGCAGTCAGGTGGCGAATCATTTTTTTGCCCGGATGCACTTCCTTGCGTGCGAAGATGTAGCTGGTAGGTCCCAGCAGTCAGGGGGAAACATTTTTTCACAAAATAAAGTTGCCCGTCCGGTGGGTCCCTGCTGTCAGGTGGAGGAATAATTATTTTGCGCGTAATAAGGAGGCACTTCCTTGCGGCCGTCATGGACCCAGCTGTCAGCCTCTCCACGTATAGTACTCTTCCGATAGAAGTCATTCCTTGACCACGTTGACCACGCCGGGCCGAGAGCACCAGGGCGGTGGACGACGTCTAGGCCTAGGAAGGGGACGACGCGGAGCCGGGGAAGACGCGGCAGTGGAAGCCCACGTGGAGAGGAGTACGAGGGTTTGATGGTTCGGCTGCGGTGTGAGGCTGCCGTCGCTGCAGGGCCTGGCTAGCGGTGGGAATAGTAGGGGCGGTGAGGCCTTTGCAGCAGCACAGCCGGCCATGGGAGGCAGGAGCATGCGGCACGACCGGCGCTGCTTTGGGCGGCTGGATCAAGAAGACCAGAGGTTGAAGAAGCACTACGGCCGTTGGATGGACATTGTACGGTCACTAGAGCTAGAATCGTTCATATTGACTAAGTTGACAAAGCACTCCGTCCCCGTCAACTTAGTAGGCCCACAAGTCAGCCTCCCACCAAGGTGGGTCACAACTAGCAGGGGGAGTATTCATTTTTTTGTGCGTAATAAGGAGGCACCTCCGGTGGGTCTGAGCTGACAGCGGGGGGAACGTTTTTTTTCGCGAAATACGTTGACCCGTCTGGTGGGTCCCAGCAGTCAAGGGGAAACGTTTTTTCACAAAATACGGTGGCCCGTCTGGTGGGTCCCTGCTGTCAGGTGGAGGAATAGTTATTTTCCGCGTAACAAGGAGGCACTTCCTTGCAGCTGCCGTGGACCCAGCTGTCAGCCTCTCCATGTATAGTACTCTTCCGATGGAAGTCATCCCTTGGCCATGTTGACCACGCCGCGTCGAGAGCACCAGGGCGGTGGACGATGGCGAGGCCTAGGAAGGGGACGAGGCAGAGCCGGGGAAGACGCGGCAGTGGATGCCCACATGGAGAGGAGTACGAGGGTTCACTGGTTTGGCTACGGTGTGAGGCTACCGTTGCTGCAGAATAACATGGGGTGTGGTGAGTGGAGGGATGCCCTAGCCAGCGGTGGGAGTAGTAGGGGCGGTGAGGCCTGCGCGGCAGCACAGCCGTCCACGGGAGGCGGGAGCAGGTGGCACGACCGGCGCTGCTTTGGGCAGCTGGAGCAAGAAGACCATAGGTTGAAGAAGCACGATGGCCATTGGATGGACATCGTACGGTCACTGCAACTAGAATCATTTATATTGACTAAGTTGACAAAGCCCTTGGTATGCGTCAACTTAGTAGGCCACAGGTCGGCTTCCGAAACGGTGCACCCCAGATGTCAGGGGGATGAATCATTTTTTGGGCGGGTGAAGCTAGAATATCCTATATTGAAGAAGAAGCACGACATCCGTTGGATGGACATCCAATGGCCACTACTGCTAGAACCGTGTGTTGACTATAAGTTGACAAAGCCTTGCATATGCGTCAACTCTTTTTTTTTGAGGGGACGCATCAACTTAGTCAGGCCACAAGTGTGTGGCAGAGAACTTATAGCCCATTTGAGATTTGTAAGAATGTGCAGCCAATTTTTGAATTCTAATGGAATTTACTACAGCCCATTTACAGTTTGCTAAAAGTACATCCCATTTCAACCAACCGTTCAAAATAGAATTCAATAAAATTTCCCACATTTTGATGGAATCCAAAATATTTTTATCCCGAAATTTCTAGCCAGATTAAATACAATTTCAATATAAATTTATATTACGTAAAAATCCAACGAAACATTGCGCTCGCAACAATTAATGAAATTAAAATTTTCAATATCCAAAAGTAATATTTTATGAAGTAATTACGCGTTTGGTGCATTTTTTATAGTTACTACCCAGTTTTTATAATTACATCTCATTTATTATTTCTTAAAGCCCATTGTTGGTGTCAAAACCGGCGGATCTCGGGTAGGGGGTCCCGAACTGTGCGTCTAAGGTGGATGGTAACAGGAGGCAGGGGACACAATGTTTTACCCAGGTTTGGGCCCTCTTGATGGAGGTAAAACCCTATGTCCTGCTTTATTAATATTGATGATATGGGTAGTACAAGAGTAGATCTACCACAAGATCATAGAGGCTAAACCCTAGAAGCTAGCCTATGGTCTGATTGTACATTGTAGTTGTTGTTGTCCTACGGACTAAAACCCTCCGGTTTATATAGACGTCGGAGAGGGTTAGGGTTACACAAGGTCAGTTACAAAGGAGGAGATATCCATATCCGTATTGCCTAGCTTGCCTTCCACGCCAAGTAGAGTCCCATCCGGACACGAGACGAAGTCTTCAATCTTGTATCTTCATAGTCCAATAGTCCGGCCAAAGGATATAATACAACTGTTCAGAGACCCCCTAATCCAGGACTCCCTCAGTAGCCCCTGAACCAGGCTTCAATGACGATGAGTCCGACGCGCAGTATTGTCTTCGGCATTGCAAGGCGGGTTCCATCTCCGAATACATCACAGTAGAATTTGAATACAAGGATAGTGTCCGTCCATGCAAAATAAGTTCCACATACCACCGTAGAGAGAATAATATTTTCACAAATCTAATTTGCTGACTTGTTTTGGCAACACGACATTATGCCATGGCCCAGTGATTATTCGAACCGTTTCCTTTAACTAGCCCCGCACATAACGCGAGGCAGTTTTTTGACATGTCTTGTCAAAGCAAAGATCATGTCCCCATATCAAGGGATTCTCATCAATACGGGCATGGGTAACCCAACCGTGCCATCGATTATGGCGCTTGGGGGATAAGCGAGTTTTACCAGGCTAGTGGGGACGCTTAGTTTTGTCTGCCCATATAAAGGGATTAGGATTCACCTTTTCATCCACGCCTTCTTCCTCCTTTGCTCATCCGTTTTCTCACACTCGAGCTCTAGCGCCCAAGTCCGCACTTCCCACCTCAACCTTCTCCAACCATGTCCGGAGAGGGAGGTAGGTGAATGGTCTCCTCCGCCATGGAGGGAGACATCAAGAAGCTGAGGAGAGCCGGATACCTGTCCGACGACATCGTGCACAGGCTCCCAGATGAGGGGCAGCTCATCCCCACCCCCAGGCCCCATGAGAGGGTAGTGTTCCTCACCCATTTCCTCCGCGGACTGGGATTCCCTCTCCACCCATTCGTGCGAGGGCTCATGTTCTACTATGGCCTGGATTTCCATGACCTGGCCCCGAACTTCATCCTCAACATCTCGGCGTTTATCGTCATGTGCGAGGTCTTCCTTCGCATCAAGCCCCACTTCGGCTTATGGCTGAAGACCTTCAATGTCAAGCCGAAGGTTGTGGGCGGCCGCCAGGCGGAGTGCGGAGGCGCCATGGTATGCAAAATGCCCAACGTTACATGGCTCGAGGGATCCTTTGTGGAAACCATAAATGGGTGGCAATTGGGGTGGTTCTATATCACCGAGCCGCGTGACCCTGCATGGGCAGCGGCCCCCGAGTTCTAATCTCGCATCCCCATGCGGCTCACCTCCTGGAAAGAGAAGGGCCTATCCTGGGGTAGTTTGGGAGAGCTGAACCGGACTCCAAACATGTATTCAAAACATGGTGAACAAGAAGCTCAAACTCGTCAACGTAGTCCAGGTCATGCTCCACCGCCGGATCCTCCCGTGCCAACAACGGGACTTCAACTTGTGGGAGTTCGACCCGGCGCAGCACCGAACACTGAACAGGCTCTTCGACACAACTCACGAAGATGCCTGGAGGGTGTTGTTCAAAAGCGCTAAGGTTCCCCCTCCCATTACTGAGGATCGCGAATTCAGCGCGAAGCGCCAAGCCAGTGTGGTAAGCTGCTTTACCTTTCACAGTATACTTATTTTTTATAGATTGACTCCATGCGGGATCTAAACTCCCGTACCTTTGACAGGACTGGCAGGAGACGGCCGGACAGATCGATTGTCCGGCTCCTTTGCCCGAAGGCCCAGCAGACGCTCTTTTGGCGAAGATGCTGACTTCGGCTCCTTATACGATGCCGGAGAAGACCAAGAAGGCCAAGGGAACCCGAAAGAGTTCTCGGCGCCAGGCGTCGTCAGACTCACCGTCCGATGACTCTGCGGCGCACTCCTCCCCCAAAGACGAGGAAGAAGAAGAAGATGTTCCCCCTCCAGTTGGGGGAGATAAGAAAAGGAAGGCCACCCCAACTGGGGGGCCGAGGGGTCCAAGAAGGGGAGAATTCTCCTTCCGGACTACTCTACCATCGCCGCCGACGGCGAAGGCGAGTGGCTGCCCAGGGCCAAGCCCCTGGGGAAGTCGTAAGTATTCGGATACCAGAGTAAGTCATAGTATTCTTTTGCCGCACTACTTTTCCTAACGCCGGAATATGATTATGCAAGCCGCCCCGAGCCCGTATCGATGTATCATCGGACATCTCCCTGGGCTCGTCGGACATGGATAGCGATCCAATTCCGACCACCACCTCCCCCTATCCTGCGGACGACGCCGAGGTGCTGTCTCACGAGGCACCAGGTCGAGGGGAGACAGTCCCGGAGGTGCCTCAAGGCAGCCTTCCAGACTCCGGGAGCCGAGGGGACAAGGCCCCTGAGAGCTCTGAGTTCGGCCCTCAGCCGAACACCGCGCCGGAACCTCCAGTGGTTCCGGGCTCGGGCAGGCGGCCTCCTTCTAAGAGGGGCAAGACGCCTGTGCCGGTGACCTCTATCCATCCAGAGGCGCCGGACAATATGCTGGAAGCGCTTCGCGGCGCTTCCATCGACGAGGAGCACCGTGCTATTATGAGTGCGGTGGTCAAGAAGGTTCAGTCCGCCAAGAGCGGATTGACTGAAGCCCGTGCCAGCCTTCTAACAGGCTTTGAGGTAAGTGTTTTAAAATATAGGAAAAATATTACCGCATAGACAGTAGCCCCTGATGCTTTGTTCGGTGTTCACAAGAAAAGCCGAACAGAGGATCAAATAATATCACAGGAGTCTAATATAAATATGTCAATATGCGTATGCAGGCCTCGCTGCTGGCGTCCGCCGCACTGACTGCGGAGGTTGCCGTACTGAAGCTGGACCTTGAGGGGTCCAAGAAAGAGCTTGGCCTTGCCAAGAAGCTCGAGGAGAATAAGGGTAAGTAATGCCCTATCTATAGATATGTATATATAAAAAAAGACGCGATTGCAAAATGACAGGATCATCGTATATCTGCCAGGGGCCACGACCGAGGTGGCCACCCTGAAGCAAGAGCTAACCAAGGCCGGATATAAAGCGGCCAAGGAGCGCACCGAGCGAGAGAAACAAGAGGCTTGGGTGGGCGAGGTGCAGCAAGAGCTCCAGGCTCTCGTGATGAAGCACGAGGCGTTGGAGCTTGACTCGAAGATGCGAGAGTCTGAGCTTGTCGTGGCCCTCGATAGCGCGAAAAGTGCCAAGGCCGAAGCCCAAAAGGCCCTCCAGGAGATCGATGCGATGAAGAAGATAGCGGCGGGTAAGGCATTCTATATGCAGAGCAAGCATGTAAAAGTAAATTACCGATTACTTACCCGAATTCGGAGCTCTCCAGGAGCATTCGCATATTTGCCCCGCAGTGTGTCGGATGCCGCACAATTTTACCAGGCCGAGGAGGGAAGCTCAATGGAGAAGCTGTTCTGGTCTCAGTATACTGGGACTGAACATCCAATGCCTCTGAGCGACCAGCTAAAGCAGCTGGTCGAGCTGCACAAGGCGGCCGAATAGGCCATGAAGGGCCTTATAGTCTGGCTGTGGCCTGGCGATGCCCTTCCGAACAGCTACTTCGGCCTGGTGAGGCGACTTGTGGATGCCTGCCCATGACTGGAGGTTGTCAAGCGGTCCGTCTGCATCGAAGGTGCACGCCGGGCTTTCGCCCATGTGAAGGTGCAGTGGGCCAAGCTAGACGCCGTGAAGCTGATCAAGGAAGGGCTGCCGCAGGGCAAAGAGCATCGCACCCCCGAAATTTATTATGAGGGTGTCCTGAAGGGTGCCCATCTTGTAGCAGACGAATGTTCCAAGGATGTAATATTTGAGTAAACTTGTTCGTGTGATCCTGTATGATGAAAACTTGTTTCATATGCGCTATGCAACGCTTGTGTGAATTTAAAATATTACCTTCTGTTTGGCCGTTTATCCAATCTGAGAGATGGCTAGTCCTCGGCTTCTGCTCCCATGCCACGAGTGCTGGGGTGTTCGGGATAAACTTGAGCACTCTTGTTCCCATATTTGGGTCCTTCGAGGGAGGTGCTCAGCACAACAAACAAGGCAACCAGACTAATAATGCTTTATCACTCTCACTTAGCCATAGAATTCTATAATTTTAAATTTCGGCGAAGCCCCTGGTATTCGGAAGGCCGAATTCAGGGCGCGATACACACCTTTAATACGGACAGGGCCGAGCCCTCTCCCTAAGTGGCATAAGTCTTTAGGGACTCGAAAACCTCGCGGAACAGCGACCAGTCTCTCGCCTCATCATGACAGTCAGTTTTAGCTTTCTCTACTGAGGTGCTAAGCCCGGCAGAACCGGGGCACAATCGCAGTAGTTCTCCGAGCGCTACCTTAGCTGATAGAGCGGAACATTAGGTACCAAAACATAGGAGCCGGGCAAACCCAACATTTGACCAAAGACATGATTCGGAGCTGATGCATATAATGCTATAAGTTCGGGGTGCCGCACTTGTGTAAGTGTTCGGACTTTTCACACCATATTGTGGGGTACGTAATCCCCTGGTGTATTGGTTGTAATGTTATGCATTGTTTATTCAAAAAGGTGCGTTAAAGCAAAATGATACAGATGATGCGATTAGCAAAGAGTAGGACTATGTCCCTTCCAAGGGCAAGCTGAGGAATTAAATCAAATATTTCGCTCATTATTGTAATCCACCTAGGAATTACGTGGCATGTCGTAGCTGTCTGCCTCCTTGGTTGCTGCATCGTGTGTTCGGAAATAGTGCTGCCGCACAGGGTTTCCAGAGATTAAGGTCCTAAAAAAGAGAAAAATAACCAAACGGGAAGCCCCTAGTGTGGTTTAAGCCGCGTCTTGGGACGTGCCGCAGTGTGCCCCCTCCCCACCTGTGCCCATGGTATTTTTAATGCATAATTATGTACGCGTGGCACGAGTTTCGCCGTTTGGCTGAGACTGGGGTTGGGGCCGCATTGCTAAGCGAGCTCAGATCGCGCCAGGCGGTCGAGTTGCCGATTGCTCCGAGCGTGCTTGAAGGTGTCCGGGTCTTGGAACGCCGAACTGGTGGATTGCCTTGAGAGGCTATTTTGCGCTTCTGCTGCGAGGGCCACAGTGTGCTCCTCTGTTCGGAGAGAGCGCTCTGTGTTTCCATTGAATGTAATAACCCCGCGAGGTACTGGCATCTTGAGCTTGAGGTATGCATAATGCGGTACCGCATTGAATCTCGCAAATGTGGTTCGCCCGAGCAGTGCATGATAACCACTACGGAACGAGACTATATCAAAGATTAACTCTTCGCTTCGGAAGTTATCCGGGGATCCGAAGACCACTTACAGTGTAATTGAGCCTGTGCAATGGGCCTCTACGCCTGGAATGACGCCCTTAAAGGTCGTTTTTGTGGGTTTGATCCTTGAGGGGTCTATACCCATTTTGCACACTGTGTCTTGATAAAGCAGGTTCAGGCTGCTACCGCCATCCATAAGGACTCGAGTGAGGTGAAATCCGTCAATGATTGGGTCCAGAACCAGTGCGGCGAATCCGCCATGACGGATACTTAGTGGGATGGTCCCTGCGATCGAAAGTGATCGGATAGGAGGACCATGGGTCAAACTTTGGGGCGACTGGCTCCAACGCATATACGTCCCTGAGCACACGCTTCCGCTCCCTCTTGGGGATGTGGGTTGCGTATATCATGTTCACCGTCCGCACTTGTGGGGGATACCTCTTCTGTCCTCCGGTGTGTGGCTGCCGGGGCTCCTCCTCGTCATCGCTATGTGGCCCCTTGTCCTTGTTTTCGGCAATTAACTTGCCGGCCTGCTTGAACACCCAATAATCCCTGTTGGTGTGATTGGCTGGCTTTTCTGGGGTGCCGTGTATTTGACATGAGCGATTGAGTATATGGTCCAAGCTGGACGGACCCGGCGTACTTTGTTTGAATGGCTTTTTCCGCTGACCGGGTTTAGAGCCTTTGAATCCGGCAATGACTGCCGTATGCTCGGTATTATCGCTGTTAATGCGGCGCTTATGTTTGTTGCGACGTGACCTGCTATTGCCGTCCTTGGTATCTGAAGTACCATGGTTCTTTGATATGTTATTACTGCAAGCCAGCCAGCTGTCTTCTCCCGCACAAAAGCAGGTCATGAGTGTCCTGAGGGCTGCCATAGATTTCGGCTTTTCCTGACCAAGGTGCCAGGCTAGCCATTTGTCGCGGATGTTCTGTTTGAAAGCCGCTAGGGCCTCTGCATCCGGACAGTCGACAATTTGATTTTTCTTTGTTAGGAACCGAGTCCAGAATTGCCTGGCCGATTCTTCTGGCTGCTGAATTATGTGGCTCAAGTCATCGGCATCTGGTGGCTGCACATAAGTGCCCTGAAAGTTGTCGAGGAATGCGGCTTCCGGATCTTCCCAACAGCTGATGGACTCGGCTGGCAAGCTGTTAAGCCAATGACGCGCTGGTCCCTTGAGCTTTAGTGGGAGGTATTTGATGGCGTGTAAGTCATCACCGCGGGCCATGTGGATGTGGAGGAGGAAATCCTCGATCCATACTGCGGGATCTGTTGTTCCGTCGTATGATTCAATATTTATAGGTTTGAAACCTTCTTTGATGATCCATTACTTCGTCTGTGAAGCATAAGGGGTGTGCGGCGCCTCTATATTGGGCTATATCGCGACGCAACTCGAATGGGTCTTGCCCACTGTGTTCGGCCTGACCAGATTTGCTTTTACTGTATCCGGCGTGACGTTTGTTGTCTCGCAGAGTGGCGCGCCCTCATGATCCGTAGATCGATCTTGCATGCTTTGCTTTGTCCTCCGATATGTCTCACAGGTCTGGCGTATGTCCCCATGCTTTATTTGAATGGCGTCGGGGTGGAGGCTGAGCTTTTGGCTGGAATGCCTCTCTATCGCGGCCACGAGGTGGCCGATCAGCCGTATCATACGCTTCTTCCTCTAGTCAGGGTAGCAACCTGCACTTTGGGTAACTCTTGGAAGGGCGCTCGAGTTTATATTCCTCGGTCGCGAGGACTTCGGTCCATCTGTCAGCTAGCAGATCCTGATCAGCTTGAAGCTGCTGCTGCTTTTTCTTAAGGCTATTTGCCGTGGCTATAAGCCGGCGTTTGAAGCGCTCTTGTTCGACGGGATCCTCTGGCACAGTGAATTCGTCGTCGCCGAGGCTTGCCTCGTCTTCGGAGGGGGCATGTAATTATCATCCTCCTCTTCTCCATCCGCCGCTCTCTCAGGAGGGCTGGCTCCTCCATCCTCCTGCTCTAAATCTTGCTGGACGGGATTGTTGTTGTCTTCGGCACTATCCAGAGTATTATTATCTCCTGCACCGGTATCACCACTTTTGCTTTGGTGGGACTTAGAGCGGCGCCGCTGACATTGGCGCTTGGGTTGCTTCTTGGAGGGGTCATCCTCCGCTATCTCGTCGCCATTGCCTTATTTCGGTGTATCCACCATGTATATATCGTATGATGAGGTGGCTATCCAGTGCCCTGTGGGCGGTGGTTCCTCTTCGCCTCCCGCATCGTCGTCCATACCGTCGATGTCTTTGGAGTCAAAGTCGAGCATGTCGGTTAAGTCATCGACAGTGGCTACTAAGTGGGTGGTGGGTGGGCCTCGAATTTCTTCGTCGTCCGCATCCTAGTCCTGCCGGATATAGTTCGGCCAGGATCCTCCTGACAAGGAGAGAGACCTTAATGAGTTCAGTATGTCGCCAAAGGGCGAGTGCTGAAAAATATCCGCGGAGGTAAACTCCATGATCGGCGTCCAATCGGATTCGACAGGAACGGGCGCAGGCGGTTCGGAGTCCATGGCCGGAGAAGGATCCGGCAGTTTAACAGCACGACTCTCGTGCAAGGTAAGGTTGATGTTTGGCTCGATCGCCGCTGAGGTTAAGGCCTCCATGGCGGGGTCTATCCACCCGTCCATGGATGGTGCAACTGGCTCCGAATTGGAGGTCGGAGCGGCTGCCTGTGCGATCTCTTGGACACTGTCCGATGGTAGAGCTAAATCGTACTCATCGTGACCGTGTGACGCACAAGGCAGAGGCTCGAATCCGTCGAAGATCAAGTCTCCATGGATATCGGCCGTGTAGTTTAAGTTTCCAAACCTGACCTGGTGGCCAGGGGCGTAACTTTCAATTTGCTCCAGATGGCCAAGCGAATTGGCCCACAGTACAAAGCCGCCGAACACGAAGATCTATCCGGGGAGAAAAGTCTCACCCTGGACTGCATCGCTATCGATGATAGTAGGAGCTAGCAAGCCTAATGGCGACAACACAGAGGAACTCTCAATGAAAGCACCAATGTCGGTGTCAAAACCGGCGGATCTCGGGTAGGGGGTCCCGAACTGTGCGTCTAAGGCGGATGGTAACAGGAGGCAGGGGACACAATGTTTTACTCAGGTTCGGGCCCTCTTGATGGAGGTAAAACCCTACGTCCTGCTTGATTAATATTGATGATATGGGTAGTACAAGAGTAGATCTACCACGAGATCAGAGAGGCTAAACCATAGAAGCTAGCCTATGGTATGATTGTATGTTGTAGTTGTTGTTGTCCTACGGACTAAAACCATCCGGTTTATATAGACACCAGAGAGGGTTAGGGTTACACAAGGTCGGTTACAAAGGAGGAGATATCCATATCCGTATTGCCTAGCTTTCCTTGCACGCCAAGTAGAGTCCCATCCGGACACGAGACGAAGTCTTCAATCTTGTATCTTCATAGTCCAACAATCCGGCCAAAGGATATAATCCGGCTGTTCGGAGACCCCCTAATCCAGGACTCCCTCACCAATTTTCTTATTAAGCCTAATGCATCCCTCCTAGGAATGATTTGCAGCCCACCGGGGCCGAGAATAACAACTTGACCTTGCCTGGGTATTCCTAAAAAAGTATAGCTGGGCTAGCCATTTTCAGCTTGAAAAAAATTAATATCTGGGTTGGATATCTGGCCTGGGCTAGAAGGGCCACAGCCCACCCAGTTAATAGCTGCAGTGATGTTTTCATTGTTGTTCAGAGGAGAAAAATTAATATCTGGGCTAAACATCGCTCAAGAAAAACTCTGTAGTGCTCACACCAAACACAAATACTGCTCGAGCTGCTTGGTCCCAGCTGACGGTCGCTTCTTGTGCAATTCTCTCGTTTATTGACTACATAGGTTGACAATGGTGTGGGACTATGATGTCAGGAAACCAGGAGGAAGCAAAAAAATTATAGCTTTATATACTAATAAGGAGGCACTTGTGTACGTGCGGCTATGGCCCTGGTGGATCCCCGCTGTCATCCTCTCCAAGTAAAGTCATCTCCTCATCCTCATGTCCGTTGACAATGTTGACAACGCGAGACGGTGGCGCCACGAAGAGCGCAATAACTCAAAGGACAATGGAGAGGGCCTCGCGGGTCCTACGGATGGTCTGATACAGGGCCCGCTGCTCATTCGGGAAGCCAGGATCATAGGGCCACATGTCCGCGACGTCATTGTCGTTCGCTTGTTCACCGGTGCTCCACATGTCCACAGGGTCTGATACAGGGTCCGGAGAATGCCGACAGTTGCCCCCGGGCCCAAGGCGCGCCCGGACCTGGCCGTGCAGGGAGGCAGAAGGGCAAGAGCGAAGCGCCGCGGGCCCTAACAGCCTGCGGCCTTGGGCGCCGCGTGGCGGTTGACTGGACGTGGGTGCCTTAGCAACCGCGCGAATTGATAAAGGAGTGGCATCTGCCTAGGCCCTTCTTCTTGCTTTCTCCGGTTGCTGCTCAGATCCCCTTTCTTGCGCCTCTCCTTCCTTCCTCCGAGATTTCCAGATATGCTCTGACCGTGCGACCTAGGGATCCATGGCGCCTCGTCAGCCCCCGGCCGCAGCTTGGTACTCGTCTGCCCTGGACTCGCCAAATGTGTCGGAAGCGGGCCTTGCCTGGTTGCACCGGATGGCGACGGCGTGGGGCATCGACGGGGCGAAGGTGTTCAAGGCCGGCTCCGCCACCCCTGAGGGTCAAAGGAGCACCTTCTATCCACTCTTTGTAAGTGCCATTGTTGCTGGCCTGGTGCCTCCCTTCTCCAAGTTCTTCTTCTCTGTCCTCCGCCATTACAAGCTACATGCTCTGCAACTCCATCCCAACTCCGTCCTTCTCCTGGCAATCTTTGCTTATTATTGCGAAGCACATGTTGGGGTGCAGCCCTCAGTGGCCTTGCTGCGCCACTACTTCTACCTCCGGACCTCTCATGGGACTGCTTCCGCGTGCGCGAGCTTCGTCGCGTACGGCGGCACCATTGCCATCTCGAACTCTGGGAAGAGGATTGAGGGCTTGAGGAGCAAGTGGATCTTGGTGGATGCTGGGCGCATCCACCCTCGGCTGATCCTACCCACGGAGCAGCCCACGAGCTCCAGCGACTGGGGTCGAGCAGAGCTCGCGGATCCCCACGCGAAGATGGTTTGGAGATGATCGACGCGGATCTGAGGCCGATCGACATGGCGGCGGCGAAGCTGACTTGCGCGTCGCTGCTGAGGGAGTTCCTGGACCACCGGCTGGCTCCGCTTCGGCAGTACTCGCTTCTAATGTGGAGGCCCCGTCCGAGCCCCGCGGCCTTGGCCGACGGAGACCTGGCTGCGGTTCTCCAATCTTTGGTCGGGGGCAATGTGGCGAGGCTGGAGGGCGCTCCTACGCCCTTGTTCCTCCGCAACGACTGGGAGCGGGTGGTGAAGTCCATGACCGTCTTCAACGGGGATGGGCCAGTGCCCCTGGAAGCTCTCGAGGAACCGGTGGACGTGCCCTCCGGCGACTCCAGCGAAGAGGAAGAAGGAGGGGAGCGAGGAAAAGGGCCTGACTCCGAGGCGACTGACGGAGAGTCGAGGGCTCCCCTCCCCCGGCGCAGGTCCCGCGTTCTCCGCCTCTCTCCGAACGATGACGACGAGGATGATGACGAGCAGGACGGCGGGAGCTCGCCCCCGATCCCGAAGAAGGACAGGATCGGGCTGATCTCCCGTGGGTCTCCCCCGGCCCCGGGGCGAACCGCAGACGCACCTTCCGCCTCCAAGCTTCCCGAGGTTGACCCTTCCAGCCAGCTTTCAGTCTTCAAATTTGGCCGGAGGCCACTTGAGCTCACTGGCGACGACCCGTAAGCATTCAATTCTTGTCTTTATCTCTTGCTTTGCTTCTGAGGCTTGACGTCCGCATCTTTGGATAGGTTGGCGCGCTCAGCAAAGAAGCCGAAGGGGGCTCCCGAGGTTCCATCCATGGCGGCGCTTCTACCCGCGAAGGAGGGTGACCGCGACGCACAGGCTTCTCCTACCCAGTCGTCCTCACGAGGTTTGGCTGAGCCGGCTGGGGCGAGCTCAGCCCCCACGGCCCAAGTGGCTCCCGAGGTGCTCTTGCCTGCCGCCGCCACTACAGCTGTCGGGGCGCGGCAGACTCCGCCTCAGGATGTTGCGGCTGCGCTACCGCCTTCTCCTCCTACTCCACCGGCCGCTGTCTCTCCGACTCCTTCTGCCATTCTAGATCGTGCTGTTGCTGAGCTGGACTGACTGCGGCAGGATCTTCTTGGCGCCGACCCCCGCTTGGTGGCCGGGCGTTTGGAGCTAGCCCAGGATTCGGGAGGCGCTGGTCCAGGCCTCGACGGCATGCGACGAGAAGAAGCAGGCCGTCCTGGAGGCGAAGGCTGCTCGTGATGCAGCCCTGGGGGAGGTGGTCGACGTCCGCGGTCGCTGCAAGGCACTGGAGGACGAGCTGCAAGGCCTGCGGGATCAGCTCGCGAAAGAGGTCCGCCTTCGCCAAGAGCAGGAAGAAGGCGTGAAGGCTCGCGAGGCAGCCGTCAAGGGCCGAGAGGCCAAGCTCAGGAAGCGCCGCGACCGCCTAGGCGTGCTGGAGCATGAGTTGGGGGCGAGGAAGGCCGAGCTGGACGGCAAGGCCCTAGTTCTTGCCGAGGACCGCGCGGCCTTCACGGAGTTGGAGGCGAAGGCTCGCTCCTCGTTGAGGACGCTTTACGACAGCGGCCTGGAGAGCCCGCTGGCTGGCGCCGAGGACGGCCTCGCCAAGCTGCTTCCCTTCCTGGTTCACGCTCTTGAAGATGTCGCCCTTGGCCTTGGCCCCACGGCCGAGGCCAAGGCGCGTGTCCTGTCTTCTGCAGCACTGACGCGGGTCCTCACCCACATCTACCTTCACGATCCCGGTGTCGACCTCGACAGCCTGCTGGAGCCAGTGAGTGGTTAGCGTGCCACTGTCGCTGTCGAGGCCGTGAAGGGTCACGCGAAGGCTCTGCTGGGGAAGTTCCGGGCCTTCAGCACCAAGCCGGAGCAAGGCACTACCGACCCTGCTGCTCCGTGAGGCGAACCCGCTCCACGCTGCTCCCCCGCCGCCAAGTGACTCCGTCGTGGCTCCTGTCCTGCTTTTAATTCCTGCACATGTATCATGCCTCGGGGAGGCGTTTAAACTTGCGTTTGGCATTGAAATAACAGTGTGGACTGTAATATTTGCTTTTGAATTCCTTGAAATTAGCGCTTTTCCTTCATACTTGCTTATGTTCTACGCCGGCAGAGCCCGGCCCCGCGCGTGCCTCACCCAGCAATAGTCCCGACCGGAAACCAGGACGGGACCAAGGAGTGAGGGGCTACGTGACAAGTTAGGCTCCTGAGTCGCGATGCTCAGGAGTCCCCCTTGGTGCACGAACAGCAAGTAGGGAGGTGTGGTGCGGGTGGATCTACCGTTCTACGTCTGCAGAGCCCGGCCGCGCGCGTGCCTCACCCAGCGATGGTCCCGACCGGA